>NW_024039206.1:0-202500 GCF_016077235.1 Cyprinodon tularosa | reverse complement strand
AATAATTGCCTCTGAAATTAATAAAATCCATGAGTTTTGATAATTTTCCAGCATATCTAATGACATTATATTTTACAGCCATTATTACAAAATCCAGTGATTCTTTTTTTCATAGGATCATGTGATGCAGTATCTAATAAACCATCAAAAACTAGTTTTTGATGGTTTATTAGATACTTATTTTAACATTTCAATCTTCTGATTAATAACTGAAAAACTAGGTTGATTTATTGCTTAGTCAGCTTCATTTCATAGGTAAGAACATCACAACCAGAGTTTTTCTCTCATCGTTCTCCTCTTTTGGGACTTTTTAGTTTTCAGATTTCACTGTCTAAGTAATTCTGTTTTGTTGGTCTTTGGTTTATTGTCTATTTTGTCTTTAGTTACTCTCTGCTGCCCCCTTCTGCCTGTCTCCTTCCCCCTAGCTCCCTTCTAGTCTCTTCCATCCACACCTGCTCCATATCATCAGATTACCCCAGTCTTTGTTCTCTCTCCCATATACAGCACACTCTTCCTTTGCAGTTCTTCAGTGCTGGTTCCTTGTTGTTATTTTGTTTCTTCCTCGTTTCTGGTTTTGCCTGATCTTTGCTGGTTTTCTGGTTCTCAGTATTTTTGTGTTTAGGATGTTTGCCTCAGTTTGCATTAAATCTACAAGAACTCGACTCTGCTTTTGGGTCCTCAAGCAACCTCAACCCCCTTGTTGACATATTTCAGTGCATAGATGGAATCCACCAGAAGAACCCGTAACGTAAAATCGGTAAAAGCAATTCAATTCAATTCAGTTTATTTATATAGCGCCAAATTCACAACACATGTCATCTCAAGGCATTTTTACAGTTCAACCAGATCATACAGTCAAATTGATACAAAGTTTTCTATCTAAGGAAAAGCAGAACATTCCACAAAAGCAAATGTAAAAAGATAATATTTTTAATCTCCATTTTCTAGACCTAAACATTCATCTATACCAGGGGTAACTATTTAAAAATCAGTGGGGCCCGAATAAAGAAAATCACCAACGAGTGAAGGACAAACATGTTTAATTATAATCTGTTACTTTAAACAGAATTTAACTCTGAAATAAAATTAGGTGTTTATGGAACGATGTTATATATTGACTTTTTAAATAAATAAAAATAAAAAGATTAAAAGGAAAAAAAAATTCCATTTTAAAATCTAAAGGTTTTTTTTTTTTGAAGTAGAGAACAACAATCGTTCAGTTTGGTTTATAGATAATTTCCTGATTCCCATATTTTCTCAAACCCCTGAACTGATGGTTTGTTATTTTCTTTCTTTTTTCTGTCTTAATGTTGGCAGTGGGCTTTAGGCTGCCCTGCAAGGCTTTAAACCTGGGTTTAACCGGAGACTAAGCCATTCTCAAGCACATATCAAGGTGCTCATTTTGAGCCTGGATCCAGATTTATTGTTGATTCTGTTCATGGTGGAGAATCCTGCTTCACAGCAGCAGGTTGAGCCAAACATCCTCTAAATGTGCAGGGTCATCTTTGAGCACGCCATTTCACTTTTCTTTCACCAGTTCACCGCAGTTCTTCCAGCAGTCCACACTTTCTCTGCTCTCTTTTTCTCATGGTCTTCTCCTTCTTTCCCATCGCCCGGCTTCCCACAGGTTTGCCTGCTGTGTCTAAAAGTAGCAGCAGCAGCAACCCAGACTGACAGCTCATTGGCTCATTTGGATCACGCGCAGCCTGGAGCCAGACGCTCCCCAGGGCTTTACCGTATTAACAGGAGAAGAGGCGCAACTGAAACTACCATCAGACAACATGCAGTAATTTATCAATGTTTTAAATCCGGTTGGGTCCAGATTAGCCAGCAGGTGGATCTGGACCCGGGCTGTGGTCTGCTTTTCCCATGACCTCTGATCTATACCATTTGTAATGTTAGACATTGGCACCAATGCAACTCAACTAAACCTGGTTTGTGAGGACAATTTCTTATCAACAAATTACCAAGCAGGTGATCATATTTTCAGCAATATGGAGAGTTTTCCTCGCTTCAGCTACTTCCAGGTTTAGCGTCTCCTCCCCCTGGTGTTGGACAGCTTTCACTGCTGGAGGCTGTTTAGTGCCTCATACCTTCCAAATAAGTTGTCCAGTTCATTTAGGTAGTCAGTGTTTTACTGCATCTACTGGGGGGAGGGTGTGTTGTAGTCTGTGATCATCCGAATGCCTTTCCACATCCTCCTGGTGTTGCTGTTGTCGTGGAAAAGATCCTGAATCTTCTGGCTGTGGTTCTACTTTACTGATCTGATAGAACGGTTTAAGTTGGCACGCGCTGTTCTCAGTGCCTCTTTATCACCAGACTTGAAAGCTGAGTTCGGTGCTTTTAGCGATTTCCGAACCTCTCTATTTATTCAGGGTGGTTGGTTGGCCCGGGTGGTGATGTTCTTTTTGATGCTGACGTCCTCAATGCATTTGCTGATGTAGGCTGACACAGTCATGGCATACCCATCAATATTTAATACGTTGTCATATGTTGCTGCAGCCTTGAAGATGTTCCAGTCAGAGCATTCAAAACAGTCTTGGAGTGTTTCCATGGCGCCCTCAGACCACACTCTGACCTCTTTAACTGTCGGTTTAGCCCTGATCAGCTGGGGCTTATACGCAGGGATAAGCATAACAGATAGGTGATCTGGTAAACCGAGGTAAGTAAGTAAGTAAGTAAACTTTATTTGTATAGCACTTTTCACAGACAAAGTCACAAAGTGCTTCACATGATAACATAAAAACAACACAAGTAAAAACAGATAAAATGCAATAAAAGCTATAATAAATAAGGGAATAAAACAACAGGCTATGTGCTTTGGAAGGCTAGTGAAAACATGTGTGTTTTTAGCTGTTTTTTAAAGATGTCCACCGAGTCCAGAGAGCGCAGGGACAGGGGGAGTTCATTCCAAAGACGGGGTGCCACCGCTTTAAAGGACCGGTCTCCTCGGGTTTTAAAACGGGTCCGAGGAACCATAAGCAGGTTTTGACCTGTAGACCGTAGACTACGGACCGACGTATACGGCTGGATCAGACCTGTCATGTAGCCGGGCGCCTGTCCATGAAGGGCCCTGAAAGTAAGGACCAGGATTTTAAACTTTATCCTGGAAGCAACAGGAAGCCAATGTAGGGACTTCAAGAGAGGAGTTACATGGGCTGTCCTATTTGTACGGGTCAGGAGTCTTGCAGCAGAGCTCTGGACAATTTGTAGGCGACCCAGCTCCTTCTTGCTCAGACAGGGAAACAGGCTGTTACAGTAATCCAGTCTTGAAGAGACGAAGGCATGGATGATTCTCTCCAAATCATCGTGAGAGAGGATTTTCCTTACCTTGGAGATATTGCGCAGATGGAAGTAACAGTTCCTTATCAATTGTTTTGAGTGTAGCGCAAGGGACATCCCCTCATCGAAAATCACTCCAAGATTACGCAGACTGGATTTGGCTGAGGAACATAGATCACCCAGGTGCTGTTTAATGCCAGGGATGGCACTGTCAGGAGCAAAAATGAGTGTCTCAGTCTTTTCGGTATTCAGTGCGAGATAGTTGTTGTTTAACCACTGCTGAATCCGGGACAGACAGTTTATCAGAGAGTGTAATTTGTGGACCTCTGAGGTCCACAAATTACTGAGGTGGGGGTTAGGGGCTGCTCTGAATGCATCTTTGATGTCAGATTAAACCCGGTCTAAAATGTCACCCTGAGTGGCAAAGTCCACATGTTGATCAAAATGAGGGAGAACAGTCTTCAAGTTAGCCTGGTTAAAATCCCCAGCAATGATGAAAACACCCTCTGTGTGCAGATTGGAGCTCAGAGATAGCATGGTACAGTCTTCATGGCTTCTTTAGTGTTAGCGCTGGGGGGCACATAAACAGCAGAGATGCTAACCACACTGAACTCTCTGGGCAGATAGAACGGCCTGCAGTTAACAGTTAGAAACTCGTTGTATGGAGATCAGAAGCTGGTGACCGATCTAGCATTTTTACACCAGCTGTTGTTGATGTAAACACGGAGCCCACCACCTCGAGTCTAATCGCTTAGTTCTTTTTTCCTATCAGCGCGGTATAGCGTTAGCCCCTGCAGGCTAATAGCATCGTCAGGTATTGCTAGATGCACCCATGACGCCATCAGAATGATGGCGCAGCAGTTACTAATCTCCTTTCTTGAAGACCGTTCCAGTCTGAGATGATCCATTTTGTTATCCAACGAGCGGACGTTGGAGAGCAGGATTGATGGAAGCGGAGGTCTGCGGGGATTTCTCCTTAGCTTCACAGTTAGCCCCCCTCTACAGCCTCGCTTTCTCAGTCTTGCACATCTCTTCCTGCTTCCGTTACGTTCCGCTGTTGTTTTTACATCCGTCCGTAGCTCTCCGCAGCTTTTTTAACGGTCAAAAATGTCTGGATTTAAAACATTTTGTGACCGTAGCTCTAGCAGACGTTGGCGATCATAGATGCGGGTTTGATGTCTATATCATATTAAGCTGCATATTGTGTGACATTATCCAAATTGTCGACAGAAGCCGTTCTTGGCCGCTGCTTTAGAGCGCCGCCATGGCAACAGAGAATTAATTGTATTATTTTAATAAATTAATAGATTATAGATCATAGATTTTCTGTGACATCTATTAACACGTGTAATTCTTTATCTGAAGAGTTGAAACCGAAACTGAGACTAAAACAGTTTTTCAAAGCATGCCATGAAGTCTGATCATGATGAATCCTTGTGCTTCAGTGGGATCTGCTTTCACGTATCTTTAAGATTTATGTTACAGATGATATTTATCTTGCTGTGCTGTTTAACTTTCTCCAGTTCTGTGTTGTTTAAAGCCCATCTGTGGATATTCACAGCAAATTGAAGGGATATAAATGTTAAAGCGTTCAGTATTTGTTTATACTTGCAAGCAAGCTATAAAGAAAGAAAGAATATCAATATTTTAAACCCCAGGAAGAGGATCACTGATGATGTAGCGGAGAAGCAGTAAAAGAATATTTGTTTAAAAAAGTAGGGAAAGTATCATTTTAAGTGGATGGGTTTGGTTTTAATTATAGATGATTTCCTTGATGTAAACAATGGTTCTGCTTCGGTCAGGAAGTTTATGTTTATTTGTTCATGAAAGGTGAACAAAAGAGCGGCTTTAGAGTTAAATATGCCTCTTTAAGGGCGATAGAGGCATCACTCTTCTTAAACATGTATGGCAGACATCTAAGCCCTGTCTTATGCATCAACATGAATATTTTTTTAATGTTGAAATTTCCAACATAAACATACAGTATTTTCACGACCATAAGGCGCACCGTACTAAAAGGCGCACTCTCAGTTATGTGTGCCATTTCTGTATTTAACACACACATAAGGCGCACCGGACTATAGGGCGCGTTTTTTATATACAGGTACATGTCCTCTACTACGTTTAAATACCTCTACTGCGTATTTAAAAATAGAGCGGGAGCAAAACTGAGTATTTTTGTGCTTTATTCATGTATTTATTACAAAGTATTAATCAAACCTGGAAGCTGGCCGTGAGACAGACACTTCGCTGATGACACAGCGCTGTGATCACTCCTAAATTAACTTAAAATCCTGAAACCTGCCGACAGAATATGTTCGCCTATATTACCGTATCCTGGTGCCTGCAGTCTAAATTATTTAGATGAAAAACACCTGCCAGCCGCCACGGTGAACCCGGAGGCTGCCCGGCCTAGAGGCTGCAGTTGAAGGGATTTCTACTGTCGGTGCACCGCTGGTATGTGGGGGTCTGAGCGCCTCCGACAGAAATAGATAATCTGGATGAACTGACTGCAATTATTAAGTTTTCAGGTGGACATTCTCACTTAAAACATATTAAAACTACTTTATTCCCACTGATCACAGCAAATATAGCTGCAAGATTTAGATTGTTTAGTTAAAAAAAACACCTGCCAGCCGCCGCGGTGAAACCAGAGTATGAGTATGATTGTGCTTTATTCATGTATTTATTACAAAGTATTAAATGAATTAAACAGCTGCACTAAATCAGACATGCCAATTTCCCCTTCTTCGCTGTCAGAGTCACTTTCCGTGCAGCGCGGCTCCTCAGAAATAATGCCTGCTTTTGCGAAAGCTTGAACAACAGAGCCAGCAGACACGTTAGTCTAAGCATCAACAATCCATCCGAAAACTGTGGCGTAACTTGCCCGGCGCTGCCTTCCACTTATCCTGAAACTGTGGTCTCCGTCTGTCATCCATCGCTCCCACGCCGCTCGCAGCCTTACTTTGAACGGCCGCTTCACACCGATGTCGAGCGGTTGAAGTTCCTTTGTCAGACCTCCCGGGATAACGGCGAGCACAGCGTTCATTTGATTCACCTTTTTTTTCACATCGGCTGTGAGATGGGCACGCACGGAGACACAGATTAACAGAGATGGTGATGCGTGGAAAAAAACCACCTGGTCTCCTCACATACACCTGCCTCAGCCACTCTTTCATCATCTCCTCATCCATCCAGCCCTTTTCATTTGCCTTAATATCATATGTCATCAGAGCGCTGTGTCTGTCTCGCTGTCAGCTCCCAGATCAGCTTCTCTGATTGGTTGATGCGGCGCTTCCAGCAGCAAAATTTAAATTTTTCCATCTCGAGCTGCAGCAGCGCGTTGGCTGCGCGCTCCGGACGCGCTGCGCCTGCTGCTCAAAACGCGCTGCGGGAGCTTTTGCTGCGCCTATACGCGCGTCAACCATTGACTTTGCATGTAAACTCGCTGCTTCTGCTGCGTCCGCTTCACACCGATGTCAAGCGGTTGAATAACAGCGAGCACAGCATTAATTTGTTTCACCATGTTTTTCACATCGGCTGTGAGATGGGCACGCATGGAGTCACATATTAAGAGCAATGGTGATGAGTGGAAAAAAAACCACCTGGTCTCCTTACATTCACCTCCCTCAGCCACTCTTTCATCATCTCCTCAATGAGGTGGTCTCAAAAGTCCGCAGTTACAACACACATAGGGCGCACCGCACATTTTGAGGGGAAAAAAAGACGTTTATGTGCGCCTTATAGTCGTGAAAATACGGTAGAAGTCGTTGTGTAACCTTTGATATAGCGATAGGGTTCTGCTGGTGAGGCGGTGGTTAGCATTAGCATTGCAGCTCTGTCTCATCAGTGGTAGGTGGTCAGGGCCTTTAAAGCCTTCACTGCTGGCCTAAAATCAGAAACACTAATCTATATTAATAACTTAAATTTAGAATTTTCTTCTTTCCAACTTTATTCATTTATTCCAAAATCTATTCCCTTAACTTAATAGCGTTTCTCTTGGTTGTGCTGCTTTCATTACATTTATCTGGTTGCTATATTTTTTGTCCAATCAAATTTCAGCCTTAGTTTTTCGCTATGTTGAAAAAATCTGCCCAAGGTCTTCAGGATCACAGCGCTGCTGATGTTACCTCAAAAGAAAAGTCCGGTCAGCAAAGAATAATCAATGGATCAATATTTATACCTAAAATTAATACGTTCGCAGTGAATTAATGAATTTAGCTTTAATCAGTAAAAAAATAATAGTTTTCATCGTGATCACTGAGTCTGGGAGCGGCCATTTTTGCCCAAATATAGTAACCCCTCCCTCCTGCCATCTTCCGGCAGTGACGTCACGGTCCGGTAAGCCTAGCGCCATTCTCCCCGCTTTACAAGCTAAATCAATGGGAACTACTAGACACATCTGCAATCAACAACAATTATTGAAGATTTCCAGAGGACTTCTGTTAGGAATCCAGTTTGTGTGGGTTTCGTTTTTGTTTTCCCTCCACCACCAGGTGGCAACCGGTTCTCGTTGGCCCTTTCACACACCTGCGGATGGTTGCCTCATTACCTGAGGACTCTTTAGCTGCTGACTGCCACTACCTCGACGCAAGAGTGTTTGCCAGTTTTGGGTACTGAGCCAAGCTGAGTTTTGCTGAGTCAAACTGAGTTTTTGTCTCCCTGAGTCTTAACCTTGTTGTTTTGTCTTTGCCTCTCGGCAGGAAGTCCTCCTGCAAACTGTATGTTTGGACTTTCTCCCCCTGGAAGGATCGTCTTGAGCTTCACACTGAGGAGGGGATTCATCTCCACAAGAACCGTTCAAGTACCACAGGAAATCTAAGTGACAGTCAGCTCCTCCGCTCCTCAAGGAATCAACTTAACCTGGGTAAACCCTGTCCGCCCTCCAACGAGCCAACCAATTTCTGGAACAACCCGCACCGACTGGATTCTGGGAAAGACACCTTTTCTGGAAACGTGAGTCCAGTTGCTTTTTCTGCCTTTTGCAAATCGAAGTTCAAATTTCCCATTGAGCCTGAACTAAACACAGAAACCTCCCCTTTTACTTTTCAGTCCGGTTCACCAGCGTTCAGAGCAACACTGGACCCATCTCGACTTGTTTTCAATAAACCTGTTAAACCTCTGAGTGGTTTCCTGCATGTGGGTCAGATCACTGAAAAAGATCATGACAACTTCACCATTGAAATTCACCAGAGCTATAGTGAAACTGACAGTGCCCACGTGCATGGCAGCTGGATGCTGGAATACATCGGGTAAAAGTGGAAAATAAAGAGTTATTCCACCTTTCTGATTCCTGATCCTCCACGGACGGGTTGGTCGTTGGATCGCCAACTTGAAGAGGGAGGATTTGCCATCGAACTTCTGGCCAGAGAAAAAACCCGTAATATGTAGCCAACATTTGGAAGGAGAATGTTTTCAAGATGACTTGGATAATAGCGCGTTGTGACAAACACCAGATACAGCACTGGGACTTGATCAACAGCCGATACCGCACCGTGACGTCACTAACCAGTAGGTGGCAGTAGTGTTCTTTGACAAACATGGATGCCTCCAGTAAAGCACATTCACATGAAAATTACTCTGAATTAAAAACACTGATCATTTATTGAACAGGATGGAATCATTTCAGATTTAAAGAACTTTCAGAAGTTTGGATTCTGAATATGAGCGACTTTTCCTTTAAAGAGGTGAGGTCATAGGCCCGACAGTTATTGGAAGTGTGAGATAATCCAGGACAGAGGATTTCATACACTGGAAAAACGATCTAGAATAAATAAAAGTTTCTTAAATTAAGTGTATTTACTCTTAATTTGAGTAGCTAATTGAGATGGTTTGCCAATATAATTAGTATTTTAATTCCTAAAATAATATAATTAGATAATATGTGCTTGAAATAAGACAATGCAATTATTTGAACTGTAAATTGTCTTGTTCTATTTGCAAAATGTCTCTTTTACGTCCTCAATTGAAGAACAAATGTAGTTATTTTAAGAAAAAACGACTTATCTAGACTCAGATTTTTAATGTGACTTTTTAATGGCCAAGCATCTGGACTGGAGCTGAGCTGCAGCACTGAAGTGGTTAAAAAAGCAGTGAAGAGGAAGAAAGCATTTGCTCAGGGAAAAAAAACAACGATGATCTCCTTTATCGTTGAGTTTAATTAAATTTTCAGCTCTAATTACAATTAAGCCACTTAGTATGTATAATAATGTTTGCATCACAGAGCAGCACAGATGCAGTCCATCAACACAATTAAATATTAAAATGGCTGTGGCTGTATTAATAGCAGCATGGTGTGCTACCTCTGAATGTGTGTGCATGTGTGCGAGCACCAGCCAAGGCATTGCAGAGGGGGGGATTCCCTTGGTAGCGGCGTTGTCACTTAGAGACCTGCTGCTCCATCCTTTGTAGCACCACCGAGCCCAGTGTGTATGTGACCTATATTCACCGTGTGCTCTCTCTGCCAGAAGAGCATCAAGAAAATGGAGAAAACACCACGAGGTGGATTGAAAATCCCCACGAGTGTAAGAATGTTCCTAAGCTGCACAATCAGCACACTTAAAGCTTAATGCAAAATTAGAGTTTTTCTACAAAATAATTCATGACTGCACATAATGAGCGTGTTTTAAAGTGAAAGTGAAGATCTGCTTAATTCACCTCTGCTCCTACCGCTCCCTTTTTGAGTTTTACTGCTTTTAGCTGCATGCTGCCTGGAATGCCCTAATGCAAATTTGGGGAAAAAGAGGTTCCCGATATGCAAAAGGAAACACACAATAGGAAAATAACACAATCCGTTCCTTAGTTTCTTATTTCTGAGGATTATTTAGGGAATCTCTTGCAAACAGGCCAAGAAAGCGTGTGTGAGGTTATGTGCAAGCCAGGCAGGGTTTCCACTGCTACTAAACGGGCTAATTTCCTTTCTTCCACTGTATGTATTTCATCAAGTACTATTGTTATAGTGCAACAAATTCAAATGTAGCAAATCAATTCAGCTTTTTTCTATAGTGCCAATTCATAACATGTCATCTCAAGTGACTTTACAATTTACCAGATCATCCAGTCAAATTGATTCAAAGTTTTCTATCTAAGGAAAACCAGCTGATTGCATCGACTCATTGACTCTTCAGCAATCCCTCACACTAAGCATGCTTGTAGCGACAGTGGAGAGGAAAAACTCCCTTTGAACAGGAAGAAACCTCCAGCAGAACCAGGCTCAGTGTGAGCGGCCATCTGCTGAGGCCCACTGGGGTTCAAGGAGACAGAAGCAGACATAGAAAAAGAAGCACAGATACAAAAGGCAACTGTCAACCAGCTCCACAGGCGGCCCCGTCCAGGAAACACACAGCCAGGCAGACGAGCTCCGAGCCAGCTCCCATGTCAGAGGACGAAGAGAGCACATCCAGTTAGTCACAGTCAGAGAAACAGGACTACACTGGAAAACAGGCCAAGCTCCAACATCTAGAAACAAAGGTGTTGATGGCAGCAGCACAGCTGATATTTCTCTCCAGGATGGAGTCACAGCCAAACAGGAACAGACCAGATGAAGCTACCATGAGAAAAAGTATCTGCTGTTCTCACCACTCTTCTCACCTTCTTCCAGTCTGAGGCGCTGCAGCCTCCACACCACACAGTGAGACAGCTGGTCAGTACGCTCTCTATGGTGCTTCTTGAGAAGGTGGGGAGGATGGGTGGGGGCAGGTGGGCTCTCCTCATTCTCCACAGGAAGTCCAAGCGCTTCTGGGCCCTTTAGACCTGTGAGGTGGTGTCTGTGATGAATGTGGTGCTGCTGACCACCTCCACATCTGAGCTGTTGATGAGCAGTGGAGCGTGGTTAGGCCGGTTCTTCCAAAAGTCGACAGATGATCTCCTTCGTCTTCTCCACGTTCAGGATCAGGTTGTGTCTCTGCATCAGCTGAGCAGAGCACGTCCACCACTGAACACCGAAAAGGAATGGTCTGTTTTGCCTCACAACATTCCTCAAACACTTGCCATTTACCAATGTAAAGATAGCGAGGGGCAGAAACCGCCTCGCACCGGAGCGAGGCGCAGAGGCACGCTGGTGAGAGGCGTGTGTTGGAGGTGACCTCGCTAAGGCCAGCTATGCTGGAGGCCCACGCGCGCAGCGTGCCGGAAGGAGGATCCAGCGCTGGGGTGGACCGTGCCCTCCATCGTGCCCTCCATCGTGCCCTCCATCGTGCCCGCCAAGTGCGCATCTTTTAACAGACTGGCCCATTGACTCTGCTGCTCTTGATTGCCTGCATTTTTATCTTTCTTTTTTATCTTTTTCTTTTTAACTTATCTTTTTATTTTTTTTATTGGACTTTTATTGATTAAAGTTTTTGGGGCTCTGCTCACAATCACCACAGTCTCTTTGGTTTTGTGGTTCTTTTTTTTGGATGATCACACCTCACAGATACAGTGCTAGCCAAAAACCAAGCCCAGCTTTGCGTGTTAGCTCGGCTGACACAAACGTTCTCTATTCCGTTAATTAAAACAGAGTAGATACAGGAACGGCTCGCCTTTACGCGGTCACCGCTCCCAGTGTTTGTGTTCTGTCGAAGCATTTACCCAGGGCGGTACAGGTCTGTTCTGGTCCTGCGTTCAGTGACGTTGTCCTTTACGGAACGCCTAAGAACCGTTAAACAGGTCCAAGCTAGCCTAAGCGCGCTGAGGGAGCTTAGCTATAGTCTTCACATGGGAAGAAAGCGAGAATGAGTTGAAGTGGGTAGGTTGGCCGTGATTTAGTTGGTGGGTGGAGCCAAGGACACGGCTCAACCTGTCAGTCACAGACAGACATGATGTCATTGGAGCTTCCGTAGTTGTTCCCGCCAAGGCGATTCCCATAGTGAAACACCGAGCGAAGTTAGAAAAAGAACACAGGAAAACATAACTCAAAGTATAACTGAATACTCCATATACTCCACAAAGGGCAGAATCATGACACATTTGCTCTAACCTAGCACCTAAACTGAGATATTCTGCCCAGAACTTGCAAAGAAACTGAATTAAGGTTAATCAAAGGAGTAACAAGATTTAATTTAAAATGAATCTTCCAAGCGTCACATTCCCATTTTCTTTGGTTTATCTTTGGCTTCCCTGCACTGATTAGGATTTGCTTTACTAAAAAATCAGCTTTTAGGAAGCAGACACCGAAATGATAACTTAAAAAATGATAATTTTTACTGCATTCTCCAAATACAGGAAGGACGGCCAGAGAATTCTGAAATAAAACAATTTAAAGAACCCCTCAATTAGGGCGGAAATAATGGTCTTATGAAGCCCCTATCTCTTTTCCAGGGGGGCAACACTTTTTCACCAGGATCTTGTATAATGTTTTCTTCTTTTAGTGCAATAAATTATTATTTGACATCTTTATTTTTGACTTAAACCCGGTTATTTTTGTCTAATGTTTAAAATGGATTCAGTGATCCAAAGCATTTAACGATGGTGAAAGTCAAACAGGAGAAACTGCAAAGCACTGCATTCCACAGTGTGGCAGTAGGTTTTCAGTGAGATTCAGGGTCCTGGCTGCAGAGGAAGGCCCGACTGTCAGTGATAAACTTTTAATGGCAGCCTCAGCAGTAGCTGAAAAATCACTGCCTCCTCGAGAACTGTGTGATTCACCTTTAGCTGTCATCTAATCTGCCACAGAAAGATCGAACCAGGTGAAGAGAAAACATTGTTTATGGAGTTGTTAATTTGTGGAACCGTAGCTGAAGTGTGTCCCAATTCATGCTGGAATGTGGTGGGAAAGCAAGGCAGCGAAACCGAGCGGCAGGGGCCCTCGTCTGGGCCGGGCTCAGGCATGCACTGATAAATATAGCTGCTCCCGAGGCAGTCTAAATACAAGGCTCCTCTTCGCCGTAATGGATGGGTGTCGCTGACCTGTGGTGCAATCATGCTAAATTCCACAGAAATATCATTGCACGGTGGCGAACAAACAAAGCACAAAAACAAAGGCAGAGAGCAGGGAGTGCTAATCATGAGGCATGGCGAGGCGTCTGTGGCCAGGGCGGTGGAGATGCTGGAGTGTGTGTGTGAGAGAGCAGCGCTAACAACCAGCCCTGCCTCTTCACTGCCGAGGCACCCCTCTGTAGTGGACAAAATAAAAAGTAATGTCAGGGTATTTGCGTGTGCAGCTTCTTTGTACTGCGGCTTTGTGTGTACGTGCAGAACGAATCCAGCAATATTTATGACCAGGGATTAGTCTGAGGACACTCTGTGGAGTCCAAAGGTTCCTCCGCTGTCTGTTCCTCAGGGTATCTGGGAGCATCATTAACCAACATTTAACTGCTGGCTTATGAGTACAATTTAACGACTTGCTTCGTCCTTTAATGTGGAAGTCACACACACCACACCCTTCAACTACTGTTGCTTGTCTCCGTGATCTGACTGCCTCGCTGCTAATTATCTACCACCGACATGGACAGAAAGGTGCACTCGGTTTCCATCCATCAAATAAAAACACCTCCAAGGGGATGGGCTCATGTTTCACACACACATACTTGATTATCAGCTGCCAAAGTCTGCGCTGATTTGCAGGGCAGCTGCTGTAATACAGCAGGCCGATAAAAACAGTTTAAACACGCAATTAGTATTAATATTAAAAACACATGGGCCTCTGCTCACACGGTGCCGTCGCTTGGTCATGAAGCGCAACTGATTAGGTCTGTTTGTGTGTATTCATATAGTTTGGTGAGAGAGAGATGGAGCTGGGAGGCAGGAGGCAGCGTAGCGTGAGGGACACACCTGTTAGGGATAAAAGACGAGCAGCCAGAGCCATCAGCAGAGCAGGTAGAAGCTAAACACGAGTGCTTCGTGTTTCTGAAGTTGCGGCGTAACCAGACACTGTGAGGTGGTCCAGAGAATGCATTCAGTTGAAGAGGAGAAGAAAAAAAGCCAATATAGAACAAATATATTGTTTCATGCGAAAATATATCAGAGAATATATCAAGCTCTGAATACCAGAGCTCAGCAGAACACAATTCAACTCAGTTTATTTCTATAGCGCCAATTCACAACACATTTAATCTCAAGGCACTTTACAGTTCACCAGATCGATACAGAAGTTTTCTATCTTAGGAAAACCTGCATCGACTCATTGACTCTTCAGCAATCCCTCACACTAAGCATGCTTGTAGCGACAGTAGAGAGAAAAAACTCCCTTTGAACAGGAAGAAACCTCCAGCAGAACCAGGCTCAGTGTGAGCGGCCATCTGCTGAGGCCCACTGGGGTTCAAGGAGACAGAAGCAGACATAGAAAAAGAAGCATAGATACAAAAGGCAAATGTCTCAGAATGAAAGAGAGCACATCCAGTTAGTCACAGCCAGAGAAACAGGACCACACCAGAAAACAGGCGAATCTCCAACACCTACAAACAAGGATGTTGATGGCAGCAGCACAGCTGATATTTCTCTCCAGGGTGGAGTCACAGCCAAACAGGAACAGACCAGATGAAGCTACTATGAGAAAAAGCAGAGAGAGCAGAACGTTAGAGATTGAACTAACAGATTCTGCAGAGTGGGAGAATAGAGATAAAATGAAACAGAATGATGAAAAAGGGGTCCCTATGTCCTCCAGCAGTCCAAGCCTATAGCAGCAGAACTATAGAGATAGCTCAGGATAACCTGAGCCAGTCTAACTAGAAGCTTTATCAAAAAGGGTAGAGCTGTTGCCTTGTAGGAAGAAGGTGTTTGACGGTGGAATTGCTTGTGAGTTTGTTTGTTTATGGATGTGTGTCTTTGTGTTTGCAGCAGACTGGCGACCTGTCCAGGGCATACCCCGCTTCTCGCCCATAGACTACTAGAGTTACAGTGGTAGCCATTCAAAATTTCCCCACTTTCCTTGATGGGCCCTTGGCTGGTCCCCTACTATTCCTTTTATATACAATTCCTCTAAAATATTCTCTCTGTCATTATTTGTGGACATTAAGATCTAAAGAGAAGCATTATCTCCTGGTCAGACCCTGTAATTCAGTGAAAGGGTGGAGTCAACCAGGAGAAGGCCAGTGTGTGGAAGTCGAAGGGGATTTTGCTGCCATTCGGCTGACTTTTGACTGGCTAATGCCATTTTGAATGGCTGCTACTGTAGGCACTGGCCCCACTATGACCCTGCCAGGACTAAGCGGTAGAAGATGGATGGATAGAAGTGTATTTACCCTTAATTTGAGTAGGAAAATAACATGATCAGCCAATGAAATGAGCATTGTTACCCCTAGAAAAGGATAATTAGACACTAGAAATAAGAGACTGTAATTGTTTTTTCCCATTTTAAATGTAAATTGGCTTGTTGCATTGGCAAAGTGTCTCACTTACCTGCTGAATTCATGAAAAAACTACTCTTATTTTAAGAAAACTTGCAGTGCACAAGTTAACATGCTTTATACACTTCAAAAGGTATCTAGCAATGAGCAAAAATGTCTTCAATTACCGAATTCTCCCGAGTGGTGCCCGACTTTACACAAGTGGATAAAATGAATGTGATTGGTTGTTCATCAAGGGGGCGGGATTGTTGTGGCGGAAGGTTCAGGAAAAAGTTTTGGTTGTGGCCAGAGTCACGGAAGCATGTTGCTAACCAGTTAGCAACTTAGTGCTAGCAGGTTCCTAATGGGAAATTCCATTGGGACCAAGTAGCACTAAATTGGTGACTTAGAAACGACGCTGTCAAGGAACGCTATGGACAGCGGAAACATGCAAGAGGAGGAGAGTTTAGTGTCGGAGGTCGTGGATGAGTCTCCTCCGTCATCCATTTTTTATTTAGAGGAGGAAAGCGGGGACGAAGATGTTGTGGAAGAGGACGCCAGGGCGGCAGAAGCTTGGTTTGGTGTAGAAGGCTTCCAGCCGTACATGTTTGAGCCCTTGCCTCGCAACGCTGCCAGTTCTGTTAGCTCTACGCCTGCCGAAGACACAGACGTCCATCCCCGTGAACACTGGGACGCAACTCAATGGGAAAGGAAAGGATTCTGATTTATTATTTCAACTGTTGCGTATATTAGCTGCGACACATGAATCAAGAAGCTATGACCGAAAAAATGTGATTGACAGATGACCGTTGATATATGGTTGGCCGAATTTAGGTGTTCAGGCTGACGTAGAACTAACTGGCCTGCAGAAGATAACGGAAAAAAAATAAAGATTTTAAGACAGTATTTCTTTTTGTAAATATAAAGTTTCTAACTGTTGGGAAATTATGGTCTGATAAAGAGTACATTTATATACATGTTTAAGCCAGAATGATTTTAAATTTAAATATGACTTTGCTACAACTTAAGGTGTATTTCCCCTTAATTTGAGCAGGTTAATAAGATGATTAGCCAATTGAATGAGTATTTTTACTCTAAAAGGAAGATAATTAAATAATATGCATTTGAAATAAGAAAATCCAATAGTATTTTCTTATTTTAAATGTAAATTATCTTTTTCGATCGACAAAGTGCCTCACTTACCTCCTCAATTCAAGAACAAATGTAGTTATTTTAAGAAAAACACGACTTATTGAGATTTCAGTTTTTTACAGTGTGTTTTTCAGTTTCTTAAATGCCATCCAAACAAACATCAGACTTTCTTTCTTTTCCTTCCTCACACAGATATTTATCCTCCCCTTCTTTCTAATCTGCTGCCTCCCTGGATGCCAGAGTGGACAAGATGCCAGTTTGTGGGACCCTCACATCTCCCCATCGCTCCACACAGTCTCGCACAGACTGCTACATATTGGTTCATAATTAATGAAATTAGCAGCTTGGTCTGCTGAGAAGGCTCTGCATCTGTCTCAGGCTGAGGGAAGAGAGACAAATGGGGTGTGGAGCCCCCGAGGGAGATGGGGGAGATTGATGAGGAAGACGCAACTGATTAACAGGACTGGCAGTAATGAGTAAAGAGAGTGAGAGGAAATGTTTTCAGGAAGTTTCATATTTTGAACACTGAGTCATGTCTCGGTTTACACATGTTACCGTTGGCTGGTTTCACAGCCTGTCAGCTTTATGCTTGTGTTCCCAGCCAGCTCATTAGAAATATAGAAAAGAATAGACCAATGACTTATTGTGGCTGCTGGGCAGAGGAGGCCTGCCAGATATTTGATTAGCCCCCCCAGTCCCCCCCATTAGCGTGGACGGCGGTGTGTCCCCAGAGGAGGCCGTGTGATGAAAGCGATTGTCTGATGGCTGTCCATCACCTCCGTAGCTGTATCAGTCTCTCTCCCAGCCTCCAGGGAAGTGCTGCTGCTCTCATATCGACTTTTTGGTATTAAAGGAAAAGTCCGCTCATTTTCAGAATTCAAACTTCTGAAAGTACTTTAAACATGAATTTATTAGGTACTGTTCAATAAATGAGAAGTGCTTTTAAAGGAATAGTACACCCAAAACATGATTAGCCTTCATTTTCTACTCACCCCCATGCTGAACAACACTCTGGAGTACTAATTTGATATCTCAAATGCATCTGGAGATCTGGGAGGCTTCTTGCTGTCTGCTGACATTCAAATAATGGAGGTCTATGGCGCCCGAGGCAGAAAGGTCCATAAAAGTCCACAAAAAACGTGTCAATATTCCTCCATACTGCTCGTCCAATGTATTCCAAGTGTCCTGAGTGAGTCTACGGAAACCGCGGCAGACCAAACCAGATGAAAGTGCGCATTCAGCTCGGCAAAGAACTCATGCTCTTCCTCAACACTGAAGTCCTCAGACATTTTTCTTTCGTTGTTTCTTTCTTTGCACAGGTAAACAGCACATTTCTTCTTCTACGCTTGCATTATCGGCAGAGCAGATGCTGAATGCGCACTTTCATCTGGTTTGGTCTGCCGCGGTTTCCGTAGACTCGTGAACGCGCTTTTAGGAAATCCTATACACTACTGTTTATGCTCTAAAAACATTCTAAATGACTTCGTTTCAAATAAATTCTGGATGCTACCCACTCAGGACACTTGGAATACATTGGACGAGCAGTATGGAGGAATATTGACACGTTTTTTGTGGACTTTTATGGACCTTTCTGCCTCGGGCGCCATAGACCTCCATTATTTGAATGTCAGCAGACAGCAAGAAGCCTCCCAGATCTCCAGATGCATTTGAGATATCAAAAAAGTACTCCAGAGTGTTGTTCAGCATGGGGGTGAGTAGAAAATGAAGGCTAATCATGTTTTGGGTGTACTATTCCTTTAATTTAGAGTAATTTTCATTTGAATGTGCTTCATTGGAGGCTTTCAACTTTGTCAAAAAAAACTACTGCCCCTCACTGCTTTCACAGTGCGATATTGGCTGTTGATCAAGTGCAGAGGTGTTAAGTAACGAAGTACAAATATTTCATTATTGTACTTAAGTACACTTTTTAGGTATCTTTACTTTTCTCCATTACTTCTTTTTCTTCTGACTTCTACTCATTACATTTTCACACAAGTATCTGTACTTTCTATTCCTTACATTTTTAAAAGAAACGTTACTCGTTACTCTTGGCCTCGGTTTAATTTTTCTAAATATTTATTTCCCGTCATGTGCTCCATCCAATGCAGATCATTGGCTCCATCCACATCTAGTGAAAACTGGTGTGATTGGATGAGTCACAGAACGCAAACACTCATTGGTTAGCTAAAGGAAATCATCAGAAGCAAGCAGGTGTTCTTCAAACTGCTAACGTGAATTGTCTATGCCATGCTACAATGTGGGATTCAGAAAAAGATTCAATTTAGTATATTTCTATAGCTCCAATTCACAGTTCATCAGAGATGCCAAAAGTACTCACTTTCCATACTTGAGTAAAAGTACAGATACTTGTGTTAAAAAATACTCTGGTAAAAGTGGAAGTACTGATTAAACTTCTTTACTCAAGTACAAAGTAACAAAGTACAGGCTTGTAAATTTACTTAAAGTATAAAAGTAAAAGTAGAAACCATTTTTTTCATGCCGTTGCCTACATTTTAAATGGATGTCTGCCAATAGGACTAGATCTCCGTTGTGTTCATTTTCAATCATCTCGTCGTCCATGCTACTATGCTGACGCCACCGCCACCAAGCTGCAATGATTTGCCGCCAATGAATACCGCCGAATCTGTCGATTCATCTTGTAGTGGTGCGTCAAATGCAACGTAGATTCCCATCCAATTAGATTGAATTTGGTATTGATGACGTGAAAAATAATAACGGTGACTCCATTGAAATGATTCAAAACTAAAGTAACGAGCCAATTTTTTAAAATGTAAGGAGTAGAAAGTACAGATATTTGTGTAAAAATGTAAGGGGTAGAAGTAAAAAGTCAACATAAAAATAAGTAGTAAAGTAAAGTAAAAATATCAGAAAAATCTACTTGAGTACAGTAACGAAGTATTTGTACTTCGTTACTTCCCATCTCTGCAATTCATGTCATCTCAAGGCACTTTCCAGTTCACCAGATCATCCAGTCAGATTGATTCAAAGTTTTCTATCTAAGGAAAACCAGCTGATTGCATCGACTCATTGACTCTTCAGCAATCCCTCACACTAAGCATGATTGCAGCAACAGTGGAGAGGAAAAACTCCCTTTGAACAGGAAAAAACCTCCAGCAGAATCAGGCTCAGTGTGAGCGGCCATCTGCTGAGGCCCACTGGGGTTCAAGGAGACAGAAGCAGACATAGAAAAAGAAGCAGATACAAAAAGCAGCTGTAAAAGGCGCCCACGTCCAGGAAACACACAGCCAGGCAGACGAGCTCCGAGCCAGCTCCCACGTCAAAGGATGAAGAGAGCACATCCAGTTAGTCACAGTCAGAGAAACAGGACTACACTGAAAAACAGGCCAAGCTCCAACATCTAGAAACAAAGGTGTTGATGGCAGCAGCACAGCTGATATTTCTCTCCAGGATGGAGTCACAGCCAAACAGGAACAGACCAGATGAAGCTACTATGAGAAAAAGCAGAGAGAGCAGAACGTTAGAGATTGAACTAACAGATTCTGCAGAGTGGGAGAATAGAGATAGAATGAAACTGTTCAAAAAGTTCATTATGGTGTAATTGATCGCACACTTGTTAGGCAACTACTTTCTGAAGAATTTAAGATAAGAAAGGAAGATTGGATATAGGTCTATAATTGACCTAGTCATCTGGGTCAAGAGACAATCGTTTTGCTAACTCTGAGAGTTCACCTGGATCAAAGCAGTCTAAACCCAGTTCACATTCCATGACTACCTCAGATGCTGCCCCACCTTCTAGAGACAAACCGATCGTAGTTAGACAAGTGGTAATGATCATATTTTTAATAAGATCAATCTGATTTATAACGAATCCCATAAAATCATTACTGCTAAGAACAAGTGGAATGGACGGTTCAACAGAGCTATGGCTCTGGGTGATTTTAGTTACTTTATTAATAAGAAATCTAGGATTATTCTTATTCTTCTCTATTAATTAGGAGAAGTATGCTGCTCTTGTTTTAGAAAAGGCTCCTCTTATACAATAGTAAACTATTTTTCCAGACTAGGAAGGACTCCCACAGGCCTGTGGAGCGATATTTACTCTCCAGTTTCCTAGCATTTTGCTTCAAAGTGAACTGTCGCGCTTTTCGTTGCGTCACACCTCAACCCGCCTCAAAGCCAACGCTGATTGGACGTTCGTTTGGTGAACAGCTCCAAATTTTCTTTAACGGAAAGTAGCCAGACTGATCTGCGAGTGAAACCTTGATAGCTTGCGAGATCAGGATGGTCTCACGAGGTTAACAAAAGACCCATCCGTGGAAGATCATGAATCTGAAAGGTGAAATAACTCCACTTTTTTCCACTTTTACCTGATATATTCCAACTTGTGTTGCACCAACACCGATACCAGTATCAGGCGGGGCCCCGATCCAGCACTAAAATGGTGGTATCGGCGAGTACCAACAAATAGGGCACCGATACCATTTTGAGAACCAAAAGTTTCTTCAACTATTGTCACCCATTCCAGGTAGGCAATAAAAAGTTCTACAGGATTCACTTTGTAGGCAGCAGCTTGACAAAACCATGATGGCAATTATTTTACATCTAAGTAGTATGCAGTTCTTCATATACTGTATATACACACACACACATCAATTTCAAACAGATGGTATCGGTATCGGCTGATACTGCACAGCCAGGTATCGTATATAGGCATCATGGCCAAAAAATGGCATTGGTGCAACACTAATTAAATCATCCAACTGCCATGCACATCGGCATTGTCAGTTTAACTCTGGTGAATTTCAATGGTGAAGTCCCCTGGAAATCTTCAATAATTGTTGTTGATTGCAGATGTGTCTAGTAGTTCCCATTGATTTAGCTTGTAAAGCGGGGAGAATGGCGCTAGGCTTACCGCACCGTGACGTCACTGCTGGCAGGAGTGGGAGTATTTGGGCAAAAATGGCGGCTCACAGACTCAGTGATCACAATGAAAATTATCTTTTTATTTTTTTACTGATTAATGCTAAATTCATTAAATCACTGCAAACATATTCATTTTAGGTATAGATAATGATCCATCGATTATGCCTTGCTGGCTGGACTTTTCCTTTAATCTCCATCTTCAGCTCAGAGAGTATCAGCTCTGCTAGCAGTCCTCTGGGTGTCTTTATAAGCGGCATGGTTCCTGTCCCACCCAACCTCTGAGTTAACACACACATCCACACACACACGACCTGCGGTTTAGACTAGGTGAGTAAATTGTTTTTATATTCCTGAGGTATTTATCAGCCATGGTGCCGCCGGTTGACCAGTGGCTTCCGTAATGGATCTGATTAATGGCAACTTATTAACAAAAGCTCTGTTGTTCAGGCCCTGAGGGCCCGCTGTAATTCTAGAGCTCTGTGCTGATATAATGGCCTATTTTAGGAGCTCCGTGATTAAGCACCATTAAGCGGCGAGCGCAGCCCGGGCCGTGGACAACTTCAATGGCAGCAAACGTAAACGCAGCCCAGTCCCCAGAGTCCCTCCATCCTTCTCTGCCCGTCTCACTCCGACTCCCTCTCAGTCTGTCCGCCGCTGTTATTGAAACAGAGTGCTGTATTTATATTGAGTTTGGGGTAGGACTGCAGATATATTACGCTGGTTATAGCCGAGGGCAAAATGGGAAATCCATGTTGATGTGCGAGAAGCAGAAAGCCACTCAGAGAAAATAGAAGAGAGAATTCATCTCTGCTTATCTGTTTGTGATAAATGTAATTAATCCCCCCCCCCCCAGCAGGAACGAGAGCGAGGGGCGAGGAGTCTGGTGTTCAGCCGTCATAACTGGACCTGGATCAATTTTGTCCAAACCTGCAGGCTCATCTGTTCAGCTGCAGTTCAGACCACACAGTCAGATGGAGCTGTCTTTCCTGATAAAAAAACAACACATTTTAATGTTTAACTTCTATAAACACAAACATCCATCATGGTGTTGCTGACATCCATCCAAAAGGAAATGACAGTAATTATGATGTGTCTCTCTTACGCAGGCAGCGAATCAGCGCATTCGGATCACAGCAAGGAGAGAGGAACTTGTTCACTGGAGGTTTGACCTAACATGACTCAGCAGATGTCAAATAGCTCCACTTTTCACAAATATCTCTTTAGTTTATTAAAATCTGCTGACATAATTTCCAACAACCAAAGTGCAGAAATGGGTAGAGGGGCAACATGTTGTACTCAGGGAATAGTAGCAATATTTTTGCTAATATATTACTCTAGTAAAAGTATGGAGCAGTAAAACTTCTTCTAAAAGTACATTTTGGTTGAAGGGGTCATAGAATGCAAAACAGAGCCTCAAACGACAATGGAAACATTGTCATAACGATAGTTCAGTGGGTGAAATGGACGTACAGAGAAGTTCAAACCCCATCAACCCCTCCTTTCTCTGCAAATCTTACAATTCTAATCTTCCACCAGAAAATGGGCAAATTCATTTCTTTGGTCAAGAGCGAGTGTTTTAAAGTAAAGAGCAGTTGATTAGATCAGCAAAACTCAATATGACAAAATTACATATGAAAATATAAAATCTGTACAAAAATGGGAAAATATAAGGATTGCAAGAATATATTTTTGAAGTAATAAAAACTGATAAAACAGCAAAGTTACTCTAGACATCATTTGTTGAATAAGAAGTTTCATGTTTGATCGATTTTTCTTTATTTACCTCTACAAAATGCGTTTTTTGCTTACAACAATAATGGATGGAAGGGAGATTTGTTCTTTAAAATAATTTCATTATTCTCTTTAAACTAGTGTTGCACCGATACCAGTAAAATACCACTAAAATGGTGGTATCAGCGAGTACCAACCAATAGGGCACCGATACCATTTTAAGAGTCAAAAGTTTCTTCAACTATTGTCACCCATTCCAGGTAGGCAATAAAAAGTTCTACTGGATTCACTTTGTTTTAGTCTTTTTCCTGCTTCACAAAGGAAGGCAGCAGCTTGACATGAAGCCATGATGGTGATTATTTTACATCTAAGTAGGATGCAGTTCTTCAGATATACACACACATCAATTTCAAACAGATGGTATCGGTATCGGCCGATACTGCACAGCCAGGTATCGTATAGGGCCCAAAAAATGGCATTGCCGCAACACTACTTTAAACAAGATAAAGGAGTTGTGTTTTTTTTTTTTTTTAAGCTGCTTATGAAAAAGGGGTCCCTATGTCCTCCAGCAGTCTAAGCCTATAGCAGCAGAACTATAGAGATAGCTCAGGATAACCTGAGCCACTCTAACTAGAAGCTTTATCAAAAAGGAAAGTTTTAAGCCTAGCCTTAAAAGTAGACAGGGTGTCTGCCTCACGGACTAAAACTGGTAGTTGGTTCCACAGGAGAGGAGCCTGATAACTAAAAGATCTGCCTCCCATTCTACTTTTAGAAATTCTAGGAACCACTAGTAAACTTGCAGATTGAGAGTGAAGTGCTCTGTTAGGAACATAAGGAACAATCAGATCTCTGATATCAGATGGAGCTTGGCCATTTAAGGCTTTATATGTGAGAAGGAGGATTTTAAATTCTATTCTGGATTTAACAGGAAGCCAATGAAGAGAAGCCAGGATAGGAGAGATATGATCTCTCTTTTTCATTTTCCTCAGAACTCTGGCTGCAGCATTTTGGATCAGCTGAAGGCTTTTAACTACAGTTTGTGGACTTCCTGATAGTAAAGAATTACAATAGTCCAGCCTTGAAATAACAAATGCATGGACTAGTTTCTCAGGAGATTTCTAATTTTTTCAATATTCTGCAGATGAAAGAGGGAAATTCTAGAGATCTCTTTGTGATGGGATTTAAATGACAGGTTCTGTCATTTAAATCCTAACCAGAACTGACTTAATGAAGCATTTCTTTAAGCTCCTGAAGCTTCTGTTTCATTCCTCTGTTCCTCAACAGGAAGACTCCTTACTGTCCACCTCCTCCCTCAGTTCCTCCCTCCTTCTATCCCACCCTTCATCTCTGCCTGGACCCCGTTCGTCTCCCCCAGCTCCTCTGGGGAGGGCAGTAATAATTATTATGTAAATAAATACGCCTGCTGTAATCACATTCGTGCCACTGATCCAATTAGAGAGCTGATAGCAGGCGGCTGATTGTGCGGACTGGCGGCTGATGGTGAGGGCCTGTGTGTCTGTGTTGCTGCTCGGCTCAAGTAGCTGGGGGAACACGCATTAGCAGACAAGCAGGCCGGTGTAATGAAAGCCGCTTGGTGCCGCGCTGCATGCAGTCATTCGCTCTAAATCATGCTCTTTGACCAGGACCCCTGCATGTCTGCCAGTCTGCTCGTTGGCCTGTCTGTCGCTGCTCTGCTCTTTTGTTATCATGATCCCTGGCTCTGGATCACTTTCACCATGCATCATCTTATCACCAATTACCGCCTTGCTGTGATCCTCATCATCTTAATGATGCTCCGCTGAGACGATGATCGCCTCATCCCTCCGTCTATGCTCAGTTCTGGATTTTTTTATTTAATTCTAAACAAATAAACACAAAGCATAAACGAAATAATTCATTTTTAATTGTGTCCTGGGGTTATGTTAGACATCTTGAGAAACGTTTACTCTTTTTTCTCAGTAGAGTAGTTGGTTGGAGGATTTTTCTTCCGGCGGAAAGGTAAACTTCCTCTTTAGTCTGAACTTAACTGCTTCCTCTAAAGCCTCTTTCCCACTGAAACTAGCGGGTTTTGCGAACATGGGTCGACCCGCTAACAGTCAGCATTTGGCTCCCTTCCCACTGCCTATAAAAGCATCAGCGGTCTGAACCCCCGCTGGTAGCGTTGATGTTGTCACCAGTGAATAAAAAACAGGAAGGTAAACAATGGAGAACAGCATGGAAGTCAGCTGGAGTGTATTCAGTATCAGACAACCCAAGTCTCCCAGAAATTCCAGGAGTCTTCCTGATATCGGTGCTGAAGTCCCAAGAAAAATAGAAAACTCAAAAGATGTTCTAGGCTGGAAGATTGAAAGTACTGAAATGTATAAAAGACTAATACTGTTCTATTTTAGGTTTATGAGATTACTGTTAGTTAATAAGCAGTTGTTGAAAAGTTGTTGGTCTTGAGTGTGTATGTATGGATTCAATAAGCATCTCCCTGAAATTATTTTTTTGAACTTCGGATATCCGCACTGTGCTTTATTGTGTCATTCTTTGGTCCCTCCGAATCTCTCTCCCAGTGCTGCGCTATGTTTATCGAATGTAAACCGAGTTGTTTGATTTGTTAGATCAGAAGCGACTGCTGCGGTGTGTTAACGTCCGTACGTTGCACGCATTGTATCACGTAAAGCAGTGGCTAAAGCTACAGGGGACTGAGTGACTGAGGACTGACTAATGCATGATTTTTTCTAAATGTCCGAAGTTGAGAGGACTGCGGCAACCAGTGGACCTCCGAGGGTAACTGCAGCCAGTGCTAACGTTAGCCAATTTGCAGCAGCCAGTGCTAGCGTTAGCCCATCTGCAGCAGCCAGTGTTAACGTTAGCCCGTTTGCATCATCCAGTGCTAACGTAAGCCCATTTGCAACAGCCAGGGCTAACGTTAGCCCATTTGCAGCAGCCAGCAGCCAGTGCTAACGTTAGCCCGTTTGCAGCAGCCAGTGCTAACGTTAGCCCATTTGCAGCAGCCAGTGCTAACGTTAGCCCGTTTGAAGCAGCCAGTGCTAACGTTAGCCCATTTGCAGCAGCCAGCGCTAACGTTAGCCCGTTTGCAGCAGCCAGTGCTAACGTTAGCCCATTTGCAGCAGCCAGGGCTAACGTTAGCCCGTCTGCAGCAGCCCTCTCTCAGCATAGCCATGTGTAAAGGGCCGCTGGCTCTGATGGCGAGTTTTTTGTTTTATTTGCAAAATGTTAATTTGATTTGTGTTTATCTGACTGTGTTCATTATTATTCCCAACAAAATGAAAGTCATAGTTTATTATTATCTAGAGCAGGGGTCACCAACTTTTTTAAGGCTGAGGGCTACTTTATGGGTACTGAGTCATAGGACGGGCTACCAATACTGACCTATGAACTCTAGGAGTTGGAGTTCACCTGAACTTCATAGATAATAAACATATTTTTATTGTTTCTTTTAATTTTTAATTTGCTTTTAGATATTCTCATTATGAAATCCATATAAATCCTCAAATGTTCTAATTTATTGATATGATAAAATGCTTCATAAATGCTTCAAAATAAGAGCTTCAGTAAAAAATAGCATTTCAGATTTAGTTCACTGGTGAATTGTTCTGTTTTCAAAAGATGCTGAGGGCCCCCCATGTTGTCCTTGAGGGCCCCTTGGTGCCCACGGGCACCACGTTGGTGACCCCTGATCTAGAGACTATTAATAACAGGAGGTGAAATGCAGCTCCAGACAAGCCGAGCGTGTGGTGATGTCATCAGTACGCTTCTGTTCCAATTGATCCATATTTATGCTGCGTGCTCCCGTTCCCCCAGAGTCCACACTTTCCTCTGTTCTTCTCGAGAACATACTTGGCGAGGACACGAGTCCGTTCTTGTGAAATGAGAAACAGCCACTGTCTGTTAATGCTAAACAAAGGTTAGCATTAACAATCTTTGACCTGATAACAGTACAGAACAACAGCAGATAAGCAGAAGTCTGCCATCTACTGGCCAGGAGGAGTTAAACCTGTAGCTATCATCTTTAATTTCAGTTTTCCAAGGTAAAAATATTTCACGGTCATCCTTCTATAAGTCGGAGGTACTCATCTCAGTCGGTGTGCTCTCTAAAAATAATCTAAAGCAGCTATTGTTCTCTGACGTCTATCACTTTTTAAGCATGTTTTTAGGACAACAATATATTAGTATATTAACACCAAAAGTGCTTTAAATTAATTGATGACACCATGTGAAAAAGTGTTGTTTTAAAAGTATTTTATTAGTTTTAAAGTCACAAAATCTTAAATCTTTTTTTTCTGTTATTTTTGCTTTTTTTCATTCATATTTTAAATTTGCAAAACTCGTTGAAAGACATTTTCAAACCCTCATAAATGTAAAGAAATTGAGAGGAGTTGCATAAGAATATCTGAGGTAGAAATGAGCTCTAAATATAAGTGTAGGAAGAATGTCTTCTTTTGAAGTCTAATGTCTTTTTAATTATGTGTCTTTAGTTTATATATATATGTGTATTAAAAAAAAAGTATAGTAAACCCAGTTTGAATCATTGGGGTTAAAACATTCCTTTAAAGAATGTGAAACCTAACTGGTCTCTGTGGTTTGTGTTTACTCATCAAAGCGTATTAAAAAAGTGGGTGGAAAAAAAATGGATTCCTCTACATTTGTTTTGTTTCTGTCATGTTTTGGTTTGTTGGGGGGGCAGAAATGTATGATTTGTGTTCCACTTTAAGTGCTAAGGAAATCTGAGCTGGAAAAATGGGCGAGCGGTCCGTACGCGATGACTCTTTACCTTCGCAGATACCGCAATATAAGAGTGTGGACGTGAAATATGTCTGGTGGTGTCGCTGGGCTGCTCACCGCAGCTCTGACTTCAGTGCTGTCCGCCATGGCGAGGAGAGGCATTAGTTTTAACCTGAACATTTGCCCGGGGGGTGCTGCCACCACCATGTGTTGGCTGACTAGACTACTGTTAATGTTGGGAAGTAATGTATGGGTCCCAGTGCTAACTCCCTGCCTTTTACATCTCAATCAGGTCACTCTAGTTTATTTATATATTGTCAGGGGGGCAAAAAGGGGGCGAGAGAGGGAGAGTGGGTGGGAGGGGGGCTAAAAGATAAATGTAGTAGTATTTTTTTTTCTCGCCTGTGTTTCGTATTTAGTTTGCAAAAAGCTTTTATAATGAATTTGCAGGATGGCGCGGATCCAAGCGTTTGAAATTCCCAGAACGGGCTAAGTGAAAAGGCCCAAGAGGGCGAGAGCAGAGCGGCCAAAATAATAAAAGGCTTTATCTTCAAACGTGGGATGGGGTTTTACCCAAAAACTAAATAAATTAATTCCCCCCCCCCTCTGCTTTCTTTCTTTCATTAGCCTCCTTCCCAGCCTGCGTCTCCTCCCTCCTCCTGTTGCGCTCCTCTTACCCGCTCAGTCGCACGCTATTAAGCAAACACTCCTAATATTCTGAGCAGGCTGGCAGTTTGAATTTCATCTTGCCGACGCATCTTGTTTCTCTCAAGGCCTGACTGTTTTGACATGCGGCCCGATTAAATTATAAACAAGCAGGCCTCCTGATGGTGATGCTGGAGCCACTAATTTCCCTAATTGTTTGCAGTTGTCTGGGAGGCCAGGCTCAGAGGCCCAGGCCTGATCCCCCTGACTGGCACTGCGAGTTAAAGAGAACAAACTGGGGAGAAAGGAGAGGGGAAAACTGGACGGGCAAATGGGCGGCTTAGCAGGTAAAACAGAGGACTGAGGTAAGAAATTAGAGCGGAGGAGTCATTTCCTCAATCAGTTTACCTACCAGCTTCTAAACCAAACCATTAAAGCCCACAACCAGCAGGGACCTCTGTAAGAACATCGCTTTGATAAGAGCGCACAGATGCTGGTTTCCTGAAAGCTTTCTGGATCATGGGTGGTACTGGAACTCAGATATGAGAAATGCAAATTCAAGCCCAGCTTGGTTTTTACTCCAGATTTAATCATTTTATTGTCAGTTTCATCATATCAGACCTTTAGAAGATACCTTCTGTTCAAGAATGATGTCACAGTGCAAAAACGATCTAGAAATAAGTAAAATTTTCTCAAATTAAGTGTATTTACCCTTGATTTGAGTAGGTTAATGAGATAATTTGCCAATGGGATGAGTATTCTTACTCTTGATATAAGACAATGCAGTTGTGTTTTCTTATTTTAAAGCTAAATTGTCTTGTTCCATTGGCAATATGTCTCTTTTATCTCCTCAATTCCAGAACAAATGCACTTATTTTAGGAAAAAAGGACTTATCTAAATTTGGATGTTTTCCAGTGCATGAAAGATTTGAAAACCATTAATCTAACAAACTGCATTGAAATTAAATTTAAAAACGTTAATTTTTTCTAATTGCTGATGGTTGTATTTCAGGAGTTAAAGGTGCATTTTCACGTCATAAAAAAGACCAAAACTCATTTGATCATGATAAAATGAGGTTATACACACCAAGCTTGCATCCTGAATAAGTTTGACTCTATTTGAGCATATATGGCATTCCATTAGCAGACAAACACAGGTTATCTACATTTTATAGTATAAATCTTGATATTTTCATGTAAATGAGTTTAACTCCACAATATTTGGCCTGAAACTGTTTTGGTGCTGCCCACCATGAGTTGAAAGATGGGCACTGCGCTCGAGTTTTGCTGTTCCCGTTCAGGTATGATGGTATGTAGGATGAGCTCTAACATATTTAAAAATAAAAACTGATGCAGTAAAATGCTAATCAACCAATGAGCCAGTTTATTCTCATTATCAGTTCGTATGAAATCATCCGAAAAGTTATGCACAGTATTTCGTACGTTTTTGACGTTTTTTTCGTCGTATTTTTACATCTTGCCTCGAGACAAGATATCCGTGCGTATGCGCATCTTAGGCACCATTCAATAACATACAATTTAACATACAATTAACCCTAACATTAACATACAAAACAGCAAGCAACGTAGTTAGAGACATGAAGAAGTAATTATTGCACTGTCCGTCCCAGTTTTACGTCCGTCCGCGGATCTGCTTTTTTCATCTGACTGGCTGCGCGTGCGCACTGATCTGTTTTTTCAAGGAAAAACGTCAAAAACGTATGAAATACTGTGCATAACTTTTCGTACGATTTCATACGAACTGATAATGAGAATATGTTGAATGAGCAGAAGTTGACCCATTAAGACACACCCCGTCTCATTTGCATAATGAGGCAGAAATAAATAGTATTTAAGAAGTAAATAGGGTAAAAAAATACGAAGGAAGAATAAACCAGACAAAAATATTATAACAATGCACATAAATAAACTTTTAAAAAATAAGTAATTAATAAATAAAGTTGAAGATTATAATAATAAATAAAAAAGGTAATTATTACCAATTATTATTCAATTCAATTCAGTTTATTTATATAGCGCCAAATTCACAACACATGTCATCTCAAGGCACTTTACAGTTCAACCAGATCATACAGTCAAATTGATACAAAGTTTTCTATCTAAGGAAAACCAGTTGATTGCATTGACTCATTGACTCAAATACAATCCCCCACACTAAGCATGCTTGTAGCGACAGTGGAGAGGAAAAACTCCCTTTTAACAGGAAGAAACCTCCAGCAGAACCAGGCTCAGTGTGAGCGGCCATCTGCCGAGGCCGACTGGGGTTCAAGGAGACAGAAGCAGACATACAAAAAGCAGCTGTAAAAGGCGGCCCAGTCCAGGAAACACACAGCCAGGCAGACGAGCTCCAAGGCAGCTCCCATGCCAGAGGACGAAGAGAGCACATCCACTCAGTCACGGTCAGAGAAACAGGACCACACTGGAAAACCGGCCGATCTCCAACATCTATAAACAAGGGTGTTGATAGAAGCAGCACAGCTGATGTTTCTTTCCAGGATGACGTCACAGCCAAACAGGAACAGACGAGGCAAAGCTACTCTGAGGAAAAGCAGAGAGAGCAGAAGGTTAGAGATTGAACTAACAGATTCTGCAGAATAGGAGAACAGAGAGAGAATGAAGCAGAATGATGAAATGGGGGTCCCTATGTCCTCCAAAAGTCTAAGCCTATAGCAGCATAACTATAGAGATAGCTCAGGATAACCTGAGCCACCCTAACTATAAGCTTTATCAAAAAGGAAAGTTTTAAGCCTAGCCTTAAAAGTAGACAGGGTGTCTGCCTCACGGACTAAAACTGGTAGTTGGTTCCACAGGAGAGGAGCCTGATAACTAAAAGATCTGCCTGCCATTCTACTTTTAGAAATTCTAGGAACCACTAGTAAACCTGCAGATTGAGAGCGAAGTGCTCTGTTAGGAACATAAGGAACAATCGGATCTCTGATATCAGATGGAGCTTGGCCATTTAAGGCTTTATATGTGAGAAGGAGGATTTTAAATTCTATTCTTGATTTAACAGGAAGCCAATGAAGAGAAGCCAGGATAGGCGAGATATGATCTCTCTTTTTAATTTTCATTAGAACTCTGGCTGCAGCATTTTGGATCAGCTGAAGGCTTTTAACTACAGTTTGTGGACTTCCTGATAGTAAAGAATTACAATAGTCCAGCCTTGAAGTAACAAATGCATGGACTAGTTTCTCAGCATCACCCCTGGACAGGATATTTCTAATTTTTGCAATGTTCCTCAGATGAAAGAAGGAAATTCTAGAAACCTCTTTGATATGGGATTTAAATGACAGATCCTGATCAAAAATAACACCAAGATTTTTTACTGTATTATCTGAAATCAGTTTAATCCCATCCAAATGAAGTGACTGGCTAATCAGTTTCTTTTTCAGAGACTCTGGTCCAAAGACTATAACTTCTGTTTTGTCTGCATTCAGAAGCAGAAAGTTAAGAGTCATCCAGGTTTTTATGTCTTCAAGACATGCCTGTAATCTATGTAATGGGTTAGCTTCATCTGGATTTATAGACAGATATAGCTGGGTATCATCAGCATAACAGTGGAAATTAATCCCATGCTGTCTAATAATTCTACCAATTGGGAGCATGTATAAAGTAAAGAGAATTGGTCCTAGCACTGATCCCTGTGGTACTCCACAGGTAACCTTTGAGCGTGTTGAAGATCTATCATTAACATGAACAAACTGAATTCGATCAGATAGATAAGATTTAAACCAGTCTAGTGCTGTTCCTTTAATTCCAACAAAATATTCAAGTCTTTCTAAAAGAATATTATGGTCAACTGTATCAAATGCAGCACTAAGATCCAACAGGACGAGCACAGATACAAGTCCATTATCTGAGGCCATGAGAATATCATTAGTGACTTTCACCAGAGCTGTTTCAGTGCTATGATGAGCTCTAAAGCCAGACTGAAACTCTTCAAAAAGTTCATTATGGTGGAAGTGATCACAAACTTGTTTGGCAACTACTTTCTCAAGAATTTTGGATAAGAAAGGAAGATTGGATATAGGTCTATAATTGACCAAGTCATCTGGGTCAAGAGACGGTTTCTTAAGCAGAGGTTTAATTACAGCAACCTTAAAAGCTTTAGGTACATATCCCTGTAACAGAGATAGATTAATCACATCTAAAATGGAGGAGGAGATCAAAGGGAATACCTCCTTAAATAACCTGGTTGGAACTGGATCTAACATACAAGTTGAAGGCTTAGATGAAGACAATAATTTTGCTAATTCAGAGAGTTCAACTGGATCAAAGTAGTCTAAACCCGGTTCAGATTCCATGACTACCTCAGGTACAATCGCGGATAGAGGAGTGCTTATGATCTTATTTTTAATAAGATCAATCTTATTTATAAAGAATCCCATAAAATCATTGCTGCTAAGAGCAGGTGGAATGGACGGTTCAACAGAGCTATGGCTCTGGGTGAGTTTGGCAACTGTATTAAAAAGAAATCTAGGATTATTCTTATTCTCCTCTATTAATGAGGAGAAGTACGCTGCTCTTGCTTTACAAAGGGTCCTCTTATACAGCAGTAAACCATTTTTCCAGACTAGGAAGGACTCTCGCAGGCCTGTGGAGCGATATTTTCTCTCCAGTTTCCTAGCATTTTGCTTCAAAGTACGCAGCTCTGCATTAAACCAAGGAGCAAGCTTTCTATTTTTAACGGTTTTCATTTTCAAAGGAGCTGCGTTGTCTAAGGCAATACGCAGAGAACTAGCAACCCCATCAACAAAATCATCAACCTGTGAAGGGGAATAAGCTAAGCTTTTGCACTCTGCAGCACTGCTCAGCGACACAGAGGAGAGAGAAAGTGAAGCAGATTCTTTAAAATTTATAACTGCACTATCTGATAAAGATCTACTAAAATTGAACCTTCTTTTGGGGGAGGAGAACTCTGTTAAAGTAATCCTGAAGGTTATTAGAAAGTGGTCAGAGAGGACAGGGTTGTGAGGAAATACTGTCATTTCTTCACATTCTATGCCATATGTCAGCACAAGATCCAAAGTATGAAGATGAGAATGTGTGGGACTATTCACATTTTGAACAAAGCCAATAGTGTCTAAGATAGCATTGAAGGCTGCTCTTAAGCTATCGCCTTCAATGTCAGCATGGATGTTAAAATCTCCCACTATGATGACCCTGTCACTATTTAATACCAAATCAGAAAGGAACTCTGAAAACTCATCTAAAAATTCAGAGTAAGGACCTGGTGGACGATACAAAGTTACAAAAAGAAGAGGTTTTCTTGCCTTGAAATTTGGATCAGGGAAATTAAGGGTTAAATGTTCAAAAGAGTTGTAGGTATTAATTGTTTTGGGAGTAATCAGTAAGTCAGACTGGAAGATTGTTGCTACTCCTCCTCCTCGCCCAGAACTTCTGGGGATGTGAAAATTTAAATAGCTTGAAGGAGTTGCCTCATTTATGCTCACATAATCCTCTTGCTGCAGCCAGGTTTCTGTAAGGCAAAACAAGTCAATGTGATTATCACAAATCAAGTCATTAACTAGTAGACTTTTAGAGGAAAGCGATCTTAAGTTAAACAGACCGCATTTAATTGTTTTAACTTTTTCCCCAATTGGAGTTATTTTGATTTTAATTAGATTATCATGATTTACTCCTTTGGGAATCTTTGCTAATTTATTAGATTTTGGTCGTGGGCAAGACACTGTCTGGATGGAGTAAAGAGTGGGTAACAGTAGAGAAGCTGCAGAGATGTGTGTTAAACTACAACTCTGCTTCCTGGTCTGCACCCTGGGTGGTCAGGGTTTTGGAGGACTAATAAATGTGGCCAGATTCCTAGAAAGAAGAGCTGCACCATCCAAAGTGGGATGGATGCCGTCTCTCCGAATCAGACCAGGCTTTCCCCAAAAGGATTGCCAATTATTAATGTAGCCCACGTTGTTTTCAGGGCACCACCTAGACAACCAGCGGTTGAATGACGACATGCGACTAAACATGTCATCACTGGTCAGATCAGGGAGGGGACCAGAGAAAATTACGGAGTCCGACATTTTTTTGGCAAACTTACACACCGAAGCAACACTAATTTTAGTGACCACCGATCGGCGTAACCGGGTGTCATTACCACCAGCGTGAATAACAATCTTACTGTATTTAACCTTATCCTTAGCCAGTAGTTTCAGGCGAATAAATAAAGAAGCTAATTAAAAGAGATCTATACATTTATGTCTCACTGTATAATTTAATTTCTACCAACATTTATTTGTTTATTGTATTTGTGGGGGCAATTGATTGTATGCTTATTTATTTATTGAGCATTTATTTATTTCTGTATTTATCTTTAAGTGTGGTAGAGCTGGTCCTCCATATAATGGTGCTTGTGGTTTCCCTCAGAACGGGAAGTTTAATCTGTGAGGTGATGGTGTTCAGTTTATGCGCTTCTGGTACTTTAGTAATCTCCATTGTTGGTACAGTAGCAGCCATTAAATGTGGCCTTTCCCAGCCGAACGGCCACCAAATGGCAGCCCACATTTCCTTGCAGCTCCCAGCAAAATCACCTCCAACGTCCAGCCACTGGAGTGACCCCCTCCTTCTCCTGGGTGTGCATATGTTTTACTTTGACTCCACCCTTTCACTTAGTTACAGTTTCTGACCAGGAGATGACGCTTCTCCTTAGAATCACAAATCATGTCCACAAATCATGACAGAAAAAATATTTTAGTACAAAGTTTGATAGGAAACGTAGGGGACCAGCCAAGGACCCATCAAGGAAAGTTGGAAAAACTTGAAAAACTATTTTAGTATGTGGGGAACAAGTTGGGGCAGCACCGAGTCCAACCACAAATAAATTAATTGTCTGGATTAAACTACCGTAATTTTCGGACTATTAGCCGCAGGTTTTTTATGTTTAACACAAACTGTCTTGCGCTCGCGATGTCCGTCTTTCTCGCTGTCGTTCTGTCTCGTACCACTCGCGGTAGAAGTCTGCTTCCTGAGGACCTCCGCATTCCAGCGCGCGCGGCTACCGTACTTGTGTGTTGAAGCAAATGTGCCGTCAACATGGTGGATGGTAAAATCCATAGATTAGGTTTTACCCTAGTGGCCGTTAGCTGTAAAAGTCCATAGATAAGCTGCATTGTTATATAAGCCGCAAGGTTGAAAAATGGGGAAAAAGTTGTGGCTTATAGTCTGAAAATTACGGTACCGGTAATTATTTTATTTCCTTTTAATGATGACAGTTTTCAATTATTTCATTTCTTTTGCTATTTGTACATAGTAGCTAATTAGTACAGTAAAATTATGCTAGTTTATTATAAAATTTGTAACTAAAATACATTTGAACTGGAGTTAAAAGATGTCAATAAAGTCTTATATTTTGAGAGAAAGTCATTTTGAATGAATTTCATACTGTATTTGTGCAGAATTAACTGTCTGACTGGGATTTATTGGGGCTTGAATCACCCGTTAATATGTTGTGCTAACACACAGCCAATGTGTTTATAAAAAAATATATTACACTCCAAAAGTTATTTGATTAAGAAACATAAAGTCAAAACAGCATTTAAAGCCATAACAGTGTAAACTAAAAAAAAATCACTTTGCGATATACAGGTGCTGGTCATAAAATTAGAATATCATGAAAAAGTAGATTGATTTCAGTAATTCCATTTAAAAAGTGAAACTTGTATATTATATTCATACATTACATACAAACTCATATATTTCAGATGTTTATTTTGTTTAATTTTGATGATTACAAATGACAACAAATGAAAATCTCAAATTCATCATATCAGAAAAGTAGAATATTACTGAAGACCAATAAAAACAAAGGATTTATAGAAATGTTGGCCAACTGAAAAGTATGAACATGAAAAGTATGAGCATGTACAGCACTCAGTATTTAGTTGGGCCTCCTTTGGCCTGTATTACTGCAGCAATGCGGCGTGGCATGGAGTCGATCAGTCTGTGGCACTGCTCAGGTGTTATGATAGCCCAGGTTGCTCTAATAGTGGCTTTTAGCTCTTCTGAATTGTTGGGTCTGGTGTATTGCATCTTCTTCTTCACAATACCCCATAGATTTTCTATGGGGTTAAGGTCAGGAGAGTTTGCTGGCCAATTAAGAACAGGGATACCATGGTCCTTCAACCAGGTACTGGTAGCTTTGGCACTGTGTGCAGGTGCCAAGTCCTGTTGGAAAATGAAATCTGCATCTCCAAAAAGTTGGTCAGCTGCAGGAAGCATGAAGTGCTCTAAAACTTCCTGGTATGTGGCTGCGTTGACCCTGGACCTCAGAAAACACAATGGACCAACACCAGCAGATGACATGGCACCCCAAACCATCACTGACTGTGGAAACTTTACACTGGACTTCAAGCAACGTGGATGAAGTGCCTCTCTTCTTTTCCTCCAGACTCTGGGACCTTGATTTCCAAAGGAAATGCAAAATTTACTTTCATCAGAGAACATGACTTTGGACCACTCACCAGCAGTCCAGTCCTGTTTCTCTTTAGCCCAGGCAAGACGCTTCTGACGCTGTCTGTGGTTCAAGAGTGGCTTGACACAAGGAATGCGACAGCAGAAACCCATGTCTTTCATACGTCTGTGTGTGGTGGTTCTTGAAGCACTCACTCCAGCTGCAGTCCACTCTTTGTGAATCTCCCCCACATTTTTGAATGGGTTTTGTTTCACAATCCTCTCCAGGGTGCGGTTATCTCTCTTGCTTGTACACTTTTTTCGACCACATCTTTTCCTTCCCTTCGCCTCTCTATTAATGTGCTTGGACACTGAGCTCTGTGAACAGCCAGCCTCTTTAGCGATGACCTTTTGTGTCTTGCCCTCCTTGTGCAAGGTGTCGATGGTCGTCTTTTGGACAACTGTCAAGTCAGCAGTCTTCCCCATGATTGTGTAGCCTATAGAACTAGACTGAAAGACCATTTAAAGGCTTTTGCAGGTGGTTTGAGTTAATTAGCTGATTAGAGTGTGGCACCAGGGGCCATCAATTTTGAACCTTTTCACAATATTCTAATTTTCTGATATGATGAATTTGAGATTTTCATTTGTTGTCATTTGTAATCATCAAAATTAAACAAAATAAACATCTGAAATATATGAGTTTGTATGTAATGTATGAATATAATATACAAGTTTCACTTTTTAAATGGAATTACTGAAATCAATCTACTTTTTCATGATATTCTAATTTTATGACCAGCACCTGTAGACCCTCTGATATCTGGGTTGAATTTTTGCTTGAGGTTTCTTCCTGTTTTTCCTCTCCACTGTCGCTGCAAGCATGCTTAGTGAGAGGGATTGCCTTTCAGTCTATAGAATCAACTGGTTTTCTTCAGACAGAAAACTTTGAATCAATTTGACTGAATAGTAAAGTGTCTTCAGATGACGTGTGTTGTGGATTGGTGCTATAGATATAGAAATAAAGTAAATTAAATTAAACTAAAATGCGAGAGCAGAACGTTAGAGATTGAACTAATAGATTCTGCAGAGTGGGAGAATAGAGATAGAATGAAGCAGAATGATGAAAAAGGGGTCCCTATGTCCTCCAGCAGTCTAAGCCTATAGCAGCAGAACTATAGAGATAGTTCAGGATAAATTAAACTAAAATGCTGATTTAGTGGTAACTTGGTAACCTGGTCCCAGTCTGAAACATTTAAGCATTGTGTAAAAAACATTGGATTGTTCGGATTCTAATGAGGTCTGGGATATTGCCTGACAAAAAAAAAAAAAAAAATGGTTGTAGATCTATTCAGTTTTATTTCCTTTCTCCTCTGTTTTTATTTATGAAAGGATGCAATGAGTTCTGGCAGACATCCAAAACAACAAAACACTGTAACATTCAGTATATATCAGGATGATATCATCCAGCTGCCCTCTGCATTGAAGACGACGGGTTGAAACACACACCCTCCCCCCCCCACACACATGAAAGGCCTTTGAGCGGAGCTGTGAATGTTATCCTTGCCGGCATCACCAGACTAGCGCTGCAGACGGCACTGGAATCGTATCTTTGCTGTCATCACCCAATCGCTGGTTTCCCCTGTATGAGGATGTGTGTTTGCGTGTGGTAAGTTTGGCGTAACAGAGGAGATGGCGGCCATTGTTGCTGAGCAGGTGAGCTAATAGGGCGGCTTCATGCAGAGGTCAGACCTGGGCAGAAACACGTACACACACTTCTCCTGGTGTCGCTGATGTTCATGGAGCGACAGAAGGGCGGCCAGCAGGTGAAACCTCATTTAATGGAATATTTGAAAGAATAATTAAACTTTTTTTTATGCAGAAATACACCCATTGAAAGAAGAAACGTCATCCTGCTAAATGCTGCTCAGCTAACGACAACACTATTGTTGGAGCTATTTATTCTTTATTTCTTTATACATTTGAATTGTGTTAATTCCTAAACTTATATATTTTTTGTGTTATTTACAGACTTTATTTATAGGTTAATTGTTGAATTTTTGTGTATTTATTTTTTGTTGTTTTATCATTTTTTCTTTCTTTATTATGTAAAACAGGAAGAAATGTGGACGGTCCACTTTCTATAAATGTAGGACCAGCAGGCATTGGGGTTAGGGGCCTATGGGTTTTTACGAGCGCAAGAGAGGTGACAGAGCAAGGAATGTTTGAACTCTGTAATGTTGCAAAAAATATAGGAAATAAATCAACTGAACATCTACAAGTTTGGACTTTAAAGGCATACTATGCAACATTTTTCAGTTAATTAATGTGTTCCATAACGTTTTGGATGATTAAATGAGTCATTTCAGGTTGAACAAAGGTATTCTCGGCCGCCCTGGTGGTCTGTAGGGGAAATACCGCACTTGCAATTGCAGGAGCACCGACCCGCACCCACAGGCTCAGAAGTCTTGCGAGAGTCGGTCTTGCTTTACGGCGAGAACTGCTACACGCCCCCAGTTAAAAGCATTCTCGTTGCTAGCACAGTGGCGATCTTTGTGCAGTTATGCTGCGTTCACACCGGACGCAGCAAAAGCAGCAAAATCACGTCTGCTGCTTCATTTTAACTGCTTGTACCAGTTTAGTTCTGATGAGCGGCTGAAGCAGCTTTGCTGCTCTGGCTGTGCGGTGCAAAAGTGCGTCTGACGCGCGTTGGGCAGAGCTACTCTATCCTTTCTCTGCCTTGCAGCTATATTTGCTGTGATCAGTGGGAATAAAGTAGTTTTAATATGTTTTTAAGTGAGAAAATACACCTGAAAACGTAATCAGTGCAGTCCGTTAATTGAGATTATCATCCTGCCTTCCAATATTTTTTCTGTCGGAGCCGCTCAGACCCCCACATACCAGCGGTGCGCCGACAGTAGGGATCCCTTCATCAGCAGCCTCTGGCCGGGTCGCCTCCTCGCGGTTCACCGCGGCAGCTGGTAGGTGTTTTTCATCTAAATAATCCAAACTGCAGGCAGCAGGATAATAAAAGCCAACATATTCTGCCGGCAGATTTCTGCATTTTAAGTTAATTTAGGCGTCAATAAACTGTTTAAGAGGAGTAATCATAGCGCTCTGATCATCAGCGTTGTGTCTCTCTCCCTGCCAGCTCCCAGATCAGCTTCTCTGATTGGTTGACGCGGCGCGTCGAGCAGCAAAAATTAAATTTTCCATCTCGAGCAGCAGCGCGTTTGCGGCGCGTCACGCGCGTCAGATGCTTAGTCATTCGTTGCGTTCGCCTGTCTGCTAAGCTCAAAACAACCGCGCCTGGCTTGACGGAGAAACCAGGAGAACAGCTGAGCATATTTACGACAGTGCACTTTTACTTTCGCCCTCTAGGGGGAGCCTCGCTGGAAAATCAACACCGGTTGCATAGTGTACCTTTAACTTCTTTTGCCTGCGTCAAGAAAACGTGACCCCAGTGCCTATAGTGGCTTATTGGAACTTTATTGGATGTTTGGTTTGACAAACATTCGCCACTACAACTATATCTGATATTTTATATATTATATTCAACCAGTGCTGCAACGAACAATTATTTGCAAATCGATTAAATTGTCGATTATTCTTTTGATCAATCGATTAATAATTAGATAATTAAATTTTCGATTCAGTTTATTTCTACAGCTCCAATTCACAACACATTTCATCTCAAGGCACTTTACAGTTCAACCAGATCATCCAGTCAGATTAGTTCAAAGTTTTTTTTATCTAAAACCAGCTGATAGCATCGACTCATTGACTCTTCAGCAATCCCTCACACTAAGCATGCTTGTAGCGACAGTGGAGAGGAAAAACTCCCTTTGAACAGGAAGAAACCTCCAGCAGAACCAGGCTCAGTGTGAGCGGCCATCTGCTGAGGCCCACTGGGGTTCAAGGAGACAGAAGAAGACATAGAAAAAGAAGCATAGATAAAAAAGGCAACTGTAAAAGTCAGCACATCCAGTTAGTCACAGTCAGAGAAACAGGACTACACTGGAAAACAGGCCAAGCTCCAACATCTAGAAACAAAGGTGTTGATGGCAGCAGCACAGCTGATATTTCTCTCCAGGATGGAGTCACAGCCAAACAGGAACAGACCAGATGAAGCTACTATGAGAAAAAGCAGAGAGAGCAGAACGTTAGAGATTGAACTAACAGATTCTGCAGAGTGGGAGAATAGAGATAGAATTAAGCAGTATGATGAAAAAGGGGTCCCTATGTCCTCCAGCAGTCTAAGCCTATAGCAGCAGAACTATAGAGATAGCTCAGGATAACCTGAGCCACTCTAACTAGAAGCTTTATCAAAAAGGAAAGTTTTAAGCCTAGCCTTAAAAGTAGACAGGGTGTCTGCCTCACGGACTAAAACCGGTAGTGGGATAGCCAAAGAAATTTTTACCATGCTCAAAATTTCCCAACATATGCTAGCATATGCCATATGTGGGCCATAAGTGTCAGGTAAGTTATCTGATTGTTGACATATGTTAAGTTACTTATAAGTCGTGGCGTCCAGCTTATCCAAAACCTATGAGTAACTAACTCCTCCAGACTTCATCCCCATTATTGTCATGAAACAGGGACAGATGGACCCAGTATTCAAGGAGAGACAGTCAGTAGGAAAGTTCAAAATGTTTATTAAATAAACAAAACAAAAAGCAGAGCTGTGGCTCGCGGACACTGCAGGCGGGGGGGCGGGCACCGCCCAATCTCAGACACTCTAGGGGAGAAACACAGGTAAGTGACCACAATCATCTGACTAAAGATGATGTTCTCAGTGAGTCACCTGGTTTAGCAGTTCAGTCCATACCCCCTGAGAGGTGCAATCCAGCCGATGGGCTGACAGCTGATGCAGCTCTCGTGACCCAGAGTGTCCCCGGTGCTGCAGCTCCGGAGGAGTTGGGGGAAGCCGATCCTGATCAAGGATGCAGATCAGGCAGGAACAGAACAGGTAGCAGGATCCAGGCTTCCAGGCTTTAACAGAGCTCCGGGACAGGAGGGTTCAGAGTCTGACTGGGACCAGAAGCGTGACCAGGTGGTCACACACAGGAGCAGACAGGATCAGGTGCAAACAGGCAGGCTCAGTGGAAGAGGGTAGCCGAGACAGGACGTGGAACCAGAACTTGAAGCAGAACTTTAAACTGGTCTCCTCCCTGGAGCCAGGCTTACTGGATAAAAACGGAACCTCCCCCCATAATGAGCCAAAAACCCAGAGGACTCCGCGGGGGAGGAACAGTGGACGATCAGGAGACGAGACAAACACTAAAACCCTCTTTCCACTGGCTGCTAGGATCCAGGACATGAACCAAGGAACAAAACTAACAGACAGGCTAACAGAAAGACAAGAAATGATCTGGCCCTGAATGCTCGGGGAGAACTGAATTTTAACCAGATTAAACAGGTGAGAGGAATAAATTGTAATTGAGGCAGGGAGGGAAAACGGCAGGTGAGAGGAATTACTAATTAGGGAGGAGCAAACAGGCCAGATAATGACAATTATAGGGTGAGCGTGAATGTGATGGATTCTCCCTGCGTTCTCGCCCATGTCCAACCAGCTTCCTAGCAGACATGACGCTGAATCTGCTGCGACTTGAAACCTTCTTTCTTTTTCCTTTTTTATACATTCTTTTTTTTTGGGTGGGCAGTAAACAGCAGCTAGGCTAATACCGCGATCAAAGACATCTTTTTATGCAGACCTGGTGCCTCTGGGCGCATCGCTTCTCCTGAGGGGAGCAGCTTTAACTGAGGCTTCGTAATGCCATGCTAATGCTGCTGTGTGTTATGCATAAGTAAGGCTGTTGGACATAAGTTCTGGACTCATTACGAATACTCTATGTATACGCCCAAAATTGAAAAAATATATGGAAAGTTCAGCGTATGCCAGCGTTTCAGGACGTCAGGCTGGCTAAATCAGCAATGTATGACAGGACCCTAAGTTTAATGAGAGCAAATTCGATCTTAAAGGCTTTGCTCTGTTCTTCTTACTGGTCTCCTTTTACCATCAGCTCTGTCAGTTGTTGATCTATTTCTACTGAAAAAGCCCATTATGTGACAGCTTGCAGTGATGAATATTGAATTCTCTGTGTGCCAATGTTAATGTCTCCAGATGTGTGCAATGGTTTCTCCAATGTGTGCCATAAGATCCCATAAATCGGGGTGGAAAATGCAGGAGATTCTGGAAACACACCATCGCCGTCCTGCCTTTAGTCTATTAGCGCACACACACATCCTGCACGTTTAACTTATTTTCACAGTAGTAAATATTTAAATGATTCCTGTTTATCTTTGCTGTGCATGAATAGCTGGAGACCAGAGGTGGAGGCACCAAACGTCCTGCCAGCGTTCTGTGAGCTTCGGTGTATTAAGATAAACAAGCAGAGACAATAAGTGACAGGTGTCCACTCAAGCAGGACAGGCTACTTGGTGGGATAGAGAGGCAGTTAATGCATAATGAGAATTCATCAACAACCCTGAGGATGCTGAAAGTAATAGTTACTGACTGACAGTTTGACGCAATCTGCCAAATTCTCACAGTTGAAGAAAAAGGTACAAGAGGAGAATGAGGCTGACTGAGGATTGGGTTTATGACACAGGGTGTTTGGGGCTCTGCTTTAAATATTATCTTATGTTTAATCTATTTCCTACCCTCCCCCCTTCCCTACCTGTTTCTTCTTCTTCTTGATCCACCTGCTCCCTCTGTAAGGCGGTCTTTGGGGATTCATATAGCCAGGGGCGGATTTAGGAAGTTTGGGGCCCTAGGCAAAGACAGATAGGGGCCCCTCTGATTAGAGAAGCCAACCCATCTAACAGCCCCATTCTCCAGATAGAGAAATGTTAATAGAATAGACATCCATTATCTGTTCTAGGTTGTGTCCCTCTCTTCTTGTCCCTTTTCTTCTTGATGTTTTGTACTCAGCTGACTTTTCATGCTGTCTCTGAAGGAATGAAAGATTTTTTCCAAGCACTAAGCTCACTTAGCTGATTGCTCCTTCCTGTGTTTCCAAAAAGGCCAAAGTAAATAACCCAGTCCTTCTTTTCACTGTAGACAAGCCATGATCTGCTTATCTGTTCTCCATTTTTCATTTGGATGAAATAATAGCTGCATGAATCATGACAGCAGACAAGATAGAGGAGAGCAGGAGGCGGGGTTACCAATCTACTCGCTCTGGAGAGCAGAGTTCGCTGCTTTTAGATGTTGTCTCCAAAGTCTCCAGTAGCAGAAAAAAGTCTCTAGATTTGGCGCTAGGAGCTTTTTAGAAATCAAAGTGCTAGAGGGGTCTGAAAAGTGGCTAAATATAGCGACTAAAGCGCTAAGTTGGCAACACTGCTCTTTGCATGGTTTGTTTTCAAATAGTTTGTTCTGATGGCATTTTAGTGAAAGGATTTTTTTTTATCAAAAACATACATAATGTGCACAAATAAGGAGAACTTGTATTAACTCTACAGGTAAACAGAGTTTAATGGGGCCTGAATCACTATATAGAGCAGGGACTATATAGTGGACTTTATAGTGAACTCAGTTAACTGACCGTTCGGACAGATGATCTCTGCATTTTGCTCCCACTTGGTCATGCGTGGTCCCTGCATGGTGCATGCGCCATCTTAGTTATTTGTCACCACTACAACAAATCCCATGATGCTCACTCCCAACTTGGTGGCTGGCTGCAAATTTAGCATGCTTTCCCTGAAAATGCCTTTCCAAATTACTCTTTTGACAACTTCAGGGACTCTTAGACAAAGTGGCCGAGTGGTTAATGAATGGTTAAAGCTACAGTGTGTAATAATTACAGGGATATACAGTCAGAAATGTAATATATTATATATAACTATGTTATTTATCATCATCTACGAGCTCAGCCTCTTAACCTTAATATTTGCGTTGCCTTAGAATTCGTTATTTATAATTACATACGAGCGGGTCTCGCAGCCATGGAGGCAGACATCTTTGCGCTACGGCAGCGCAGAGCCAACAAACTAGCGGTTGCGAGATCGCCAAAACGTCACAACGATGTAGAAAAAATAACGGGTATATTTATTATCTTAAGTCTACATGAAATCTATACCCTACACAGACTAATGAAATACTATCTGTAAAATTATCTATGTAAACAAACCTCATCACTTGAGAAGGTAGGTGATGCGGACGTCGTGGAAGACATTTTGTCCCGTAACACTTGCCGTACTGTTGGGGGGGAGAAGCGGTGGGGGGGAGATGATCATGTTGCTGCAGTCTGCAGTCTGACCGCTAGATGTCGCTAAAAGTTACACACTGTAGCTTTAAGCTGATGCTAATCCACTCTCAGAGGTGTCAAGTAACAAAGTACAAATACTTTTTTACTGTACTTAAGTACACTTTTTAGGTATCTATACTTTACTCCATTACTTATTTTCTTCCTACTTCTAACTTCTACTTGTTACATTTTCACACAAATATCTGTACTTTCTATTCCTTACATTTTTAAAAACGTTACTCGCTACTCTTGGCCTAAGTTTAATGCAGAGGTCAGGGATTAGAGGACCGCGGTCCGGATCCAGACCCATCCTGATTTAAAACATTTATAAATTACCGCATCTGAGTTTCTAAATGTCACTGGCGCCGCTTCTCCTGTTACACCGAAATCCCAAATCCTCCGTGTTTGTTTTTTGAAATATAAAAGAATTATGCTCTAATTTGTTGTTGTTGTTACTATATTTTAATTTGACAAACCGGATCTTCTGGCCGTTCTTTTTCCTGTTTGGTGCGATTGCAATAGCGGATCTTGACCTGGCCGGACCGGAGAGGAGCCTGAACATTTAGAGGATGTTTGGCTCAACCTGCTGCTGTGAAGCAGGATTCTCCACCATGAACAGAATCAACAATAAATCTGGATCCAGGCTCAAAATGAGCACCTTGATATGTGCTTGAGAATGGCTTAGTCTCCGGTTAAACCCAGGTTTAAAGCCTTGCAGGGCAGCCTAAAGCCCACTGCCAACATTAAGACAGAAAAAAGAAAGAAAATAACAAACCATCAGTTCAGGGGTTTGAGAAAATATGGGAATCAGGAAATTGTCTATATATCAAACTGAAAGGTTGTTGTTCTCTACTTCAAAAAACACTTTAGATTTTAAAATGGAAAAATGTTCTAGTTTTTAAAAACATTTTTTTATTTAAAAATTCAACGTATAACATTAATGCATAAACACCTCATTTTATTTCAGTGTTAAATTCTGTTTAAAGTAACAGATCATTAAAAATGTCTGCAGACCTTTACTAGTTGATGATTTTCTTTATTCGGACCCCTCTGGTTTTTAACCCTGGTTTAATGTTTCTAAATCTTTATTTCCCGTCATGTGCTCCATCCAATGCAGATCATTGGCTCCATCCACATCTAGTGAAAACTAGTGTGATTGGATGAGTCATAGAACGCAAACACTCATTGGTTAGCTAAAGGAAATCATCAGAAGCAAGCAGGTGTTCTTCAAACTGCTAGCGTGAATTGTCTATGCCATGCTACAATGTGGGATTCAGAAAAAGATGCTGAAATGTCTGAAAGGTCGGACACAGGCGAGAGCGTATCGGGAGACGGAGACCAACAAGACCTCCCTCATCCTCGGCCCTATCTCAGAGAATTTTTAGAAATAGTCTAAAAATTGAGCTTTCAGTTCATCTAGTGGCATCTGGCTGTTTTGTTTAAAGGTTACTTTATACTTTTATACTTTAAGTAGGTTTTTGAGCACATACTTTTCAATTCAATTCAGTTTATTTATATAGCGCCAAATTCACAACACATGTCATCTCAAGGCACTTTACAGTTCAACCAGATCATACAGTCAAATTGATACAAAGTTTTCTGTCTAAGGAAAACCAGTTGATTGCATTGACTCATTGACTCAAATACAATCCCTCACACTAAGCATGCTTGTAGCGACAGTGGAGAGGAAAAACTCCCTTTTAACAGGAAGAAACCTCCAGCAGAACCAGGCTCAGTGTGAGCGGCCATCTGCCGCTGTATATACGGTCATGTGCATCTGCACTCTTACTGATCACTGAATGGCTTTGACCTCTATCATAGGTAATCAAATGTCAGTAATACATTTAATACATTTAATATTTGTTCTTCCCAGGAAGAACAAACTACGACCAGAGCTGCTGCGGACCTTCTATCGCTGCACGGTGGAGTCGGTGCTGAGCTGCGGCATCTCGCTGTGGTTCTCCAGCTGCACTGCAGCAGAGAAGAAGCAGCTCCAACGGGTCATCAACACCGCCCAAAGACTGACAGGCTGCCCTCTCCCCTCCTTGGAGGTGATTTACTCCACCCGCTGCCTCAGGAGAGCCTGCAGCATCATCAGGGACCCCTCACACCCCGGTCACCATCTCTTTGAACTGCTCCCATCTGGGAGACGTTTCAGGGCAATAAGAACTAAAACAACCAGACTGAGGAACAGTTTCTTTCCTAGAGCTGTTGTTGCCCTGAACGCCTCACGTACAATTTAACAACGGTAACTATCAATAATGCTACCTCACGTGCAATAACCTGTACCCGCTACCCCAGGAGAGCCCGCAGTATCCCTTTTTAAACTTTTTTCGTATTTATTTATTTAATTTTTTATTTTTTTTATTTTATATTTTTAAATTTGCACTGATTGCTTGTACTGTGTTTTTTTCTTTTTCAAGTAATTTCGTTGCACCCCTGTGGAGCAATGACAATAAAGAATTCTGATTCTGATTCTGATTCTATTTCCATCAACTAAAAATCTGTTTCTTGATCATCAGTTAAAGAATCAAATATTTTAGTTTTGTATTTTTTACAACTACCAACAAAACTATTATTATTTGATGTTGTTTTCCTGTTCCTAAACTGTTAATAAACTGTTTATAAACTGTATTCTTAATAGGAATAACTAAACTAAACTAAGATAAAGGTATTTAATCATTCATGAATGGCGTGGTTTTTCCTTTTAGAAATGGGATTTGAAAATACATTCTTGCTAAATTGGCTTGATAAATATGGTATAGAATTCCTAATTTAATTTATGATTGTTCCTTATGTTCCTAACAGAGCACTTCGCTCTCAATCTGCAGGTTTACTAGTGGTTCCTAGAATTTCTAAAGGTAGAATGGGAGGCAGATCTTTTAGTTATCAGGCTCCTCTCCTGTGGAACCAACTACCAGTTTTAGTCCGTGAGGCAGACACCCTGTCTACTTTTAAGGCTAGGCTTAAAACTTTCATTTTTGATAAAGCTTATAGTTAGGGTGGCTCAGGTTATCCTGAGCTATCTCTATAGTTCTGCTGCTATAGGCTTAGACTGCTGGAGGACATAGGGACCCCTTTTTCATCATCCTGCTTCATTCTATCTCTATTCTCCCACTCTGCAGAATCTGTTAGTTCAATCTCTAACGTTCTGCTCTCTCTGCTTTTTCTCATAGTAGCTTCATCTGGTCTGTTCCTGTTTGGCTGTGACTCCATCCTGGAGAGAAATATCAGCTGTGCTGCTGCCATCAACACCTTTGTTTCTAGATGTTGGAGCTTGGCCTGTTTTCCAGTGTAGTCCTGTTTCTCTGACTGTGACTAACTGGATGTGCTCTCTTCATCCTCTGACATGGGAGCTGGCTCGGAGCTCGTCTGCCTGGCTGTGTGTTTCCTAGACGGGGCCGCCTGTGGAGCTGGTTGACAGTTGCCTTTTGTATCTATGCTTCTTTTTCTATGTCTCCTTGAACCCCAGTGGGCCTCAGCAGATGGCCGCTCACACTGAAACCTGGTTCTGCTGGAGGTTTCTTCCTGTTCAAAGGGAGTTTTTCCTCTCCACTGTCACTACAAGCATGCTTAGTGTGAGGGATTACCTTCGAGTCGATGCAATCAACTGGTTTTCTGTCAATAGAAAACTTTGAATCAATCTGACTGGATGATCTGGTGAACTGGAAAGTGCCTTCAGATTAAATGTGTTGTCAATTGCTATAGAAATAAACTGAATTGAATTGAATTTAAAATGTGCAATTAAACAATGCATATTAAAGTTCTTAATGTTTAAATAAACAGCAGCTTATACCTGCCTGTGACCTACAGGATGTTTCTTCAGGATGTGTTTTCTCCTCAACTTCAACAAAGGAGAAACTCAACTGCTTAAGCATTCTGATCGGTTCCTCCCTCCATCTTCTCTGTGTGGAAGCATCAGCGGCGGCGGAGGTGGACTTCAGCCCCCAGGGATGGCCTCAGGCAGCCCTGCACACCTGACTCTAACCAGCCGTTATGTCAGCGCTGCCACCATCAGAGCCTGAGGGGGTCTAAGCTGCCAGGCAGAGAGCTGAAGCCTGCCGCTCGCCTCCGATGGGTTCGATGTTCTCTGCTTGATCAAACTGAGCAGAACGAATGTAGATCAAACCCACCTCTGTGCACGTCTGGTGGAAGACCAATCCGCTCTTCTTTCTGCAGAGAATATTCAGATATTTTAGATATTCAGATTGGGCCTCATTGCCTGTAGATTAGGCTTATTTTCAGCAACTTCTTAAACTAATATCTCTGAAGGCTGAAAAAATCTTCTGAGTGTTTCCAAGACTTTGGTTTAATGTGTTTAAGCAAATCCTTTGATGGATGAAATTATTACATTTGCCCTCATGCGTAATTCATGTCCCAGTCCAGATTAGTTATTCCAGGGTTTAGAGAAATGCTGAGCGTGATTTATTTTTAATCACAGCAGCTGTTTGCCTTCTTGAATCGAAGATCTCTGACAAAGATGCAGACTCGACTGGACAAATCTGACCCGGTCCAACCTGTGCGCTGATGAATCCAGGCAGTTTTTTTTTATTTTTTTACGGTGGAAGCAGCCATGTTCCAGCCTTCAGCAGGCCTCTCAAACGCACATGTTCAGGAAAACAAACATGACTGTGGTTTCCCCGTCACACTCTCTCCATTTCCTGAAACAACATCTGAAAGTGTTCTGATCACTTCAAAATGTCACCAGCCATATTCACAGAGCGGTGATGACTAGCTAAGCCCTGACAAGCAGTTGTTAATCTCTGTGTAACGTTTGGCTAATTGAATGTCTGCTGCTGTTTACTGTTTGCCTCCATTTTGACCCTCCAGTGACTGGCGCCGCCGCCGCCTTCAGATTCTCCGGTGCATTAGTGCGGGTGCACTGCAATGCCACGCCATGACTCCACCAGCTGCCTCTTTGCCCCGTGCAAATCTCCAACAGGGGTTTGAGGCCAGATTATCTGGGGCCTGCAAAAAATTGTATTTACTACTAAATTTGGATCAAATTGATGAAATCTGGAAGCTGCAATAGAAAAAAAACAATTAAATCCAAACCATGGATTAGTCAAGGGATTATAGGATCATTTTCAGGATTCCCATGGATCTTTAATTAGTCTTAAAAGGCTTTTATTGATTTTAAAATATCTTTAATCTGTCTCTCATATATCTTACAATTGTTACGTCTCATAGATAGGATTTTATTTTTGTTTTATTTATGTATATCACCGTACGGCCTGCTGTTGTCAGGCTAAGAATGAAAGTATTCGAGGTGAAAAGACAGTTACCGTATTTTAGCGACTATAAGGCGCATATAAACGTCTTTTTTCCCCTTCAAAATGTGCGGCGCGCCCGATAGTGCGGTGCACCCTATGTGTGTTGTTACTGCGGACGTTGTTCAGACCACCATGAGGACGTTAAAACAGCGGATGTGAAAAACATGGTGAAACAAATGAACGCTGTGCTCGCCGTTATCCCGGGGGTCTGACAAAGGAACTTCAACCGCTCGACATCGGTGTGAACCGGTCGTTCAAAGTAAGGCTGCGAGCGGCGTGGGAGCGATGGATGACCGATGGAGACCACAGTTTCACGAAAAGTGGAAGGCAGCGCTGGGCAAGTTACGCCACCGTTTGGATTGTTGATGCTTGGACTAACGTGTCTGCTGGCTCTGTTGTTCGAGCTTTCGCAAAAGCCGGCATCATTTCCGAGGAGCCGCCCGGCGCAGAAAGTGACTCTGACAGCGAAGAAGGGGAAATTGGCATGTCTGATTTAGCGCAGAAACAGAGGATGATGGCTTTGATGGGTTCGATTAATACTTTGTATTAAATACATGAATAAAGCACAAAAAAACTCAGTTTTGCTCCCGCTCTATTTTTAAATACGCAGTAGAGGTATTTAAAGTAGTAGAGGATATTTACCTGTATATAAAACCTGCGCCCTATAATCCGGTGCGCCTTATGTGTGTGTTAAATACAGTAATGGCACACATAACTGAGACTGCGCCTTTTAGTACGGTGCGCCTTATGGTCATGAAAATATGGTAGGTTTAGGCAGGAACCTCTGATTTTAAAGTTCTGTCCATGCCCAGAGGACGAGGTTGGTTCCAGCCGTTAGGCTGCCATCGAGACGCAGACGGCGCCGCCCAGCGTTCCCCAGATTCTGATGTATCGGAGGTCAGAGGACAGTCAGGAGATCAGAACTGAGCAGACAAATGAAGGCGGGATAATCCAGAGGGCAAAGCCGGTGTCGGTGATGTGCTCAGTAGTCAGAGCCCGGTTATCAGAGTTCCAAAGAGAAGATGTGGGGGAATCCAGAACGGAGTCTGGAAAAAATTCCAGGTTCGGTACACAGACAGGCAGTGATCCGACCGGAGTCCCAAGACAGGTCAGGCCAACAGATCAGACTGGGGACAGACAGGCTCAGAAGTCCAGAGGCAGAACGGGTCAGGACACACAGGTATACTAGAGAACTCTCACCACAGGCTCAAATAAACTGGCTCTGATGAGTTGTTTGAAGGCTGGTTTAATAGAGGCTGAAACAGGTGGATCAGAACTGTAATGAGAACTGGGCTGAGATAAGCAGGTGAGTAAAAGGAATAATCAGACCAGTCAACAGCTCCAAGATCATGACAGCTGTAACCATTACTGGTTCCGTCCTGATAGGAGAACAAATAAAGACGATGTTGCGGACTGATCAAAGGGTGATGAGCCACTAGCTATCTGGACAATGTGGGGAAGTGTAAATTCAATAAAAAATGGCTACCTGGCCTAAAGATTTCTGAGTGGCAAAAATCAGTAAAAGGGAATGTAGATGAGGCACAAAGTCATTAAATCTCTGCATGATGGGAATCAAGACAGTGGAGTCACACATGCAAAGCATCTACCGGGAAACAAAGGTATTTCCATTTTCTGTTGCACCCTTGTTTCTGCAATGCCTCCGCAGTAATCTCTGACATATACAACAGTGTCATTAGCACCAAATTTCTTATTATTTTTATTATTATTCTTATTATTTAACAGCAGATATTATTATTTGGCGGTAGGCCTACAATTAAAGCAGTGCTATTGTGGACTTTGAGTAGTTCAGTTCAGTAGTTGTTAAATATTGATGCTATGCAATCTTCTGCATATGTACTGCTATAGGCTTAGACTGCTGGAGGACATAGGGACCCCTTTTTCATCATTCTGCTTCATTCTATCTCTATTCTCCCACTCTGCAGAATCTGTTAGTTCAATCTCTAACGTTCTACTCTCTCTGCTTTTCCTCATAGTAGCTTCATCTGGTCTGTTCCTGTTTGGCTGTGACTCCATCCTGGAGAGAAATATCAGCTGTGCTGCTGCCATCAACACCTTTGTTTCTAGATGTTGGAGCTTGGCCTGTTTTCCAGTGTAGTCCTGTTTCTCTGACTGTGACTAACTGGATGTGCTCTCCAGTGTTAATTTCGTCAACCATGACGATGTTTTCGTCAAAATATTTCGTCATCGGCCCTTTTTCCTGTGACGATGACGAGCCGAAAACACACAAAAATTGTTTCCAGAAAAAAAAATGTGACGAAAATAAAAAGTGATTTTCGTCAACGAGACTAAGACAGACGAAATTTGCGTTCCATTGACAAATGAACATTAAGAAATGTAATTGTTTATTGAACCCCAGTCGGCCTCAGCAGATGGCCGCTCACGCTGAGCCTGGTTCTGCTGGAGGTTTCTTCCTGTTAAAAGGGAGTTTTTCCTCTCCACTGTCGCTACAAGCATGCTTAGTGTGCGGGATTGTATTTGAGTCAGTGAGTCAATGCAATCAACTGGTTTTCCTTAGACAGAAAACTTTGTATCAATTTGACTGTATGATCTGGTTGAACTGTAAAGTGCCTTGAGATGACATGTGTTGTGAATTTGGCGCTATAGAAATAAACTGAATTGAATTGAATTGAATTGAATTTATAATGAATTTGTAATTGTTAATATAAGTGTTTCTTAAGCTTCATAGAAGATTTTTCGTCGTTGCCTTGTTTGTCCCTACACGGCGCCTTTCCCACAGTCCCTTGCGCCGCTCAGTCAGTGGCAGCAGAGGGCTTATACTCAGCTCAACTTCGCAGTCATACTGCGGATACTGGTGTGCGGTTTGTTAAACAACGCATTAATGTATGGAGTCGGCCGCGGCAGATGGACGCTCGCTGAGTCTGGTTCTGCTGGAGGTTTCTTCCTGTTAAAAGGACGTTTTTCCTCTCCACTGTCGCTACAAGCATGCTTAGGGTGAGGGATTGCCTTTAAGTCGATGCAGTCAGCTGGTTTTCCTTAGATAGAAAACTTTGAATCAATGTGACTGGATGATCTGGTTGAATCGTTAAGTGCCTTGAGATGACATGTGTTGTGAATTGGTGCTATAGAAATAAACTGAATTGAAATTTAATTTTGTACAGCTCTCATGACATTTCTGTTTTCATCCACTGGCAGTGTTACCCGCTGCAGCACCGGGCAGCCCTCAGTTTTCAAGGTTTTTTGAAAAATTAAAAGTTAAACTGGTGTGGGAAGACAATACATGGTTTGGTTTTCTTATTTTCTCCTTCCTGCTCTTTGTTTAATTAAATTCCTATTTTGTATTGTTTATATATATTTTTTTTGTTTCAACAGTTTTTTCAGTAATAATTCCAGCAGCCATATTGCCCATCAGCTAATGTTCTTGACTGTTTGCACAGCGGGAGACCACAGGTGTGAAAGTATCTCTGCAGAAAGCCACCCTTTGGGGGCTGCTTTGTGAGTAATAATAGTTAGCAGCAACAGCTGTGCCCCTTCTCCCTCCTTCACCTCTAATGTTCTGTAATCAGCCCTCTATCAGGCCTAATGCCCTGCAGGGTTGCCCTCACAGCTGTCTGAGGGGCCCTGGGCATCCAGACACCTGTCAATCTCTCTCTGGCTCATTTGTACTCAGCAGAAAACAGAAGCACGAGCCAAAAGCACACAACCAGCCCCCTCTGACCGTGGGAGGATTTTAAAAAATTTTCAAAGCTGTTTCAGACAGGAAATAAAACTGGAACATATATGACTACGTGTATCTTTGTCCTGAGTCTTAATTTGGTCCATATGCCACAAACAGGGCTATAAGCTATATAGCACTTGTTAGCCCTTTTGCCTTCACTGCAGTCCAGTTCACACCAAACCATTTGGATTGGTATCAGGTCCGATGATTGTGGAGGCCAGGTCATCTGGTGCAGCACCCTATCACTCTCTTTCTTGGCCCTTACACAGCCTGGAGGTGTGTTTAGGGTCATTGTCCTGTTGAAAAATAAATGATGGTCCAACTAAACGCAAATCGGAAGGAATAACATGCAGCTGCAAGATGCTGGGGTAGCCATACTTGTTCAGTATGCCTTCAGTTTTGAATAAATCCCCAACAGTGTCACCAGCAAAGCACCCCCACACCATCACACCTCCTCCTCCATGCTTCACAGTGGGAACCAGGCATGTAGAGTCCAACCAAGCACACTCAGACCGAGGACAATTTAGAGACATCAGTTACCTCAGCAGGATTTTCAACCAGCACCGGATCCATGTGCACTTCAAACCTGGTAACACCCAAAAACCTGTTCACCCCAAAGACAAGACACCCAGAAATGTGGTTTACGCCATTCAGTGTGGTGAAGAGGTGCACAGACGTGCACATTGGAGAGACCAAGCAACCGCTACACAGGTGCATGGCTCAATACAGGAGGGCCAACTCATCAGGACAGGAATCAGCTGTTCACCTACACCTGAAGGCTAAAGGACACTCGTTTGAGGACAACGCTCAGATTCTGGCCAAGGAAGACAGATGGTTTGAAAGAGGGGTTCAGGAAGCCATTTTCGTTAACCTGGAAGAACCATCCTTCAACAGAGGAGGTGGGCTTAGACAGAACCTTTCACCTACTTACAAAGACCTTTTCGGAACAATACCCAGAAAATTCACCTCTCACCTGCCCCCACCTGACTCACACTTCAATGAGGCATGTAACCGAAACCACTCTGATGATGGAGTTAGCGACCTATCAGAACCCCTTTATGACCATTAAACGCCAGGTGTCCACCATGGTCAATCCCGTAGGAGGCATCAGAGCCACATTTTGTTCCCCCTAATTCTTTGTTAAACCTAAATTATATTAATCCCCGTGCTCCCTACCACTAGTTAGAACTCAACAAGCCTCTTGGATGAGAGGCAAAAATTAATCTAGATCTTCATGTCCAGTTGCTTAAACTGAACTTTTCAAGCTTTATATTAATTAAGCTAACACTTATTATTTTTTTTTTTTTTTTTTGATAGTCTGAGGAAGCCAGATCTCTTTGATTTGTTTGGAAAATGCACTTTGAAGTGAAGAGGATCAAATTAATCTAACAGCTTTATTTTGCTGTGATTTTATGTTGAATGCAGGTACGATGCCACATTAATGTTGTGGATTTATATTCTAAATCAGGATAGGAAAGATATGATCTCTCTTTTTCATTTTTCATCAGAACTCTGGCTGCAGCATTTTGGATCAGCTGAAGGCTTTTAACTACAGTTTGTGGACTTCCTGATAGTAAAGAATTACAATAGTCCAGCCTTGAAGTAACAAATGCATGAACTAGTTTCTCAGCATCACCCCTGGACAGGAGATTTCTGACTGTTTTAATATTATGCAGATGAAAGAAGGAAATTCTAGAAACCTCTTTGATCTGGGATTTAAATGACAGGTCCTGATCAAAAACAACACCAAGATTTTTTACTTTATTATCTGAAATCAGTTTAATCCCATCCAAATGAAGTGACTGGCTAATCAGCTTCTTTTTCAAAGACTCTGGTCCAAAGACTATAACTTCTGTTTTGTCTGCATTTAGAAGCAGAAAGTTAAGAGTCATCCAGGTTTTTATGTCTTCAAGACATGCCTGTAATCTATGTAATGGGTTAGCTTCATCTGGATTATAGACAGATATAGCTGGGTATCATCAGCATAACAGTGGAAATTAATCCCATGCTGTCTAATAACTCTACCGATTGGGAGCATAAAGAGAATTGGTCCTAGCACTGATCCCTGTGGTACTCCACAGGTAACCTTTGAGCATGAGGAAGATCTATCATTAACATGAACAAACTGAAATCGATCAGATAGATAAGATTTAAACCAGTCTAGTGCTGTTCCTTTAAAGGTGGGGTATATGATCCTGGATAAACGGTTCCTGCCAGCTACATTTTTGAAAATACACACCTTCAGCCCACCCCACGAAACCACGCCTCCAAATTACATGAACGCGCCTGCTGTCAGTCGAGAATGTTCGGATGTTCCCGAGAACGAGAAAGAAACAGGCCGAGACCTCACGAGTGCACGTGACTCGGGATGAGGCGAGAAGCTCATGTCTATTACTAGCTAACCACAACATAACAGGCTAACTTCCATGATGGCGTCGTCTTCTCCTAGTACGGTAAGAGTGTTGAACAATTCAATATGGTCGTAAACAAGTTGTCACGGTTGTCATTTCAAGAAGTATTGATTAGGGTGACCAAACGTCCGTATTTCCCGGGACATATCCGTATTTCACGTCCTGTCCCGGGCGTCCCGGGTTTTTTTTAGAAAGTGAGGAAATGTCCTGATTTCACTGCGCACGACGCTCCGTGTGACGTATTCCCTGAGCCGCGTCAGTGCAGGCAGGCCTGTTCTTAATCAGAGGCTCTGTTCAAAAACCTGGGCTGCATCCTCCAAGGACGCGGTCTACCTGGACTGGACCCTTCGAAGTCCTTGAAAATAAGGAGAACACAAGAGTTCTGTCTGTAAATTCGAACAGGTCCTCCCTTCAGCGGCACTTGGGGGGGGGGGGGGGGGGGGGTGTCACGAGTCTGTGAACGCGCAGGGGGGAGGGGTGGGGAGAGCTCAGAGCTGACGGTTGATGGGCGTGCCAGAAACCAGTAGAAGTAGGGATGATAGTTACTTCTATTGGTTTGCGTTTTCCTCTGACTACGCCCTCTACACTGGACTAAAAGATTTCGTTTTTTTTCCAAACATTCTATCTCAGTTGGCGCAATGGGCTCGTGAGGAGGTTTTCAATCAGTATGGTAAAAACATGCTCCAGAAAACATCACATACCCCACCTTTAATTCCAACAAAATATTCAAGTCTTTATAAAACAATATTATGGTCAACTGTATCAAATGCAGCACTGAGATCCAACAGGACGAGCAAAGATACCATACGATATGCAGATATGCAGCGACATTTGTTTACCTGGTGCTTTTTATGCAAGTAATAATTTCCACAATTTCTACAGTGAGGGACAGTAAAGGGATTATTCTACAATTTTAGATACAGATTTAAAAAAAATCGTGATTTAAGAATTGAAATTGAATTCAGGGACTAAAAGGGAAATTAGTTAAACTGAATTTTCTATACAATAAAATACAGTTTCAAAGCAAACTAGTTTGGTTTCAGATCATTAAATATATTTTTTTCTGTTTCACTTTAGTGAAAGTAAATTTCAATCCAATACATTTAATTGAAAATTTCAAAACTGTGATGGAAAAACTAGCACCCTGAACACACCATCAAGAGTTAATAACAAAAAAATACTTTTCCTATCTACTAACACGTTTTGGTATGAATTGTTTTGGACAGTGCTCAGTGCTGAACTGTGAACCAGCAGCTTCTAGACATCCGCCTCTCATCTAGTAAAAAGTTTTTTCAGTTTCCTCACTCTAAACCTTTCCACATCGTGTCTCATCAATCAGAAGGGTTGTAAAACTTCTGATCTCTAAAATGATGACCCTAAAATCAAACAAACGATTAATAAAGCCTCTCTTACATTTAGTAAGAGCAGATTCTTTCCTTTGGAGGCTAATGATCAGTCCCAGTTTGCCAAAACAAAGCTCACTTCAGGCCAATACACCCAGACTGCAGCCAGCATCTCAGATAACCACAAAACTCTGGGTGGTCTGCTGCGTTCATTACGGTCTGTCTGTCCACATGTCTGTCCCCACTGAGCAGAGACGACTCCACTCCGAGTTCTGACGGGGCCGCCATGAGAGGCAAGGAGGCCGATAAAGCGACACCCTGCAGGCTGCTCGCCTGTTTTATGGCGCTGCATACGTGTGGGAGAGACCTCAGGCCTGCTAACACGCCGCGCCACTGCATCACATAACCCTGCGTGCTAATGACTACCAGCTCTGCTGGACCCCAGGCAGGAGGGGCTGAAGCCCACCAATTGGGCGAATAACGAGTTGAATTAGGAGATTTAGGGGTGAGGTGGGAGGAGATTGGGATGGATGGTAGGGAATGAAAACCAGAGGTGCTCACCACACGACTGCAGAGCAGGAAGACACTGCAAGCTTTGTCAGATGCATCCTTCCTTTAAAGCAGACGCTCCCAACGTGGGGGTCATGAGTCACCGAGCAGAGGAAAGATGATTCATTCAAAAATCAACATGATTTTTGCAAAAAAAAGTAAAAAAAAAACAATCCACAGGGCTTCGTTTCCAAGTTTGAAGACGTTTCTCTTCGATCCAGGAAGCTTTTTCAATTCAAAATGTCAAAAATAGCATTGAGTTCCAGGCTTTATACAGCAGCCCAACAAACTTTTGTTGTTGTTTAGAAAACATGTAAATTAAACCGGACGAACAGGTCCACCCCTTTAGGATGGGGCTAATTTGGCTATTTTGTTAACCTGCAATGCTCCATACCTGTCTATGTCTAGAAGACCTTGCTTATTCAGCCAGGCCAACAACTCCCTTTAAAGGAATAGTACACCCAAAACATGATTAGCCTTCATTTTCTACTCACCCCCATGCTGAACAACACTCTGGAGTACTTTTTTGATATCTCAAATGCATCTGGAGATCTGGGAGGCTTCTTGCTGTCTGCTGACATTCAAATAATGGAGGTCTATGGCGCCCGAGGCAGAAGGGTCCATAAAAGTCCACAAAAAACGTGTCAATATTCCTCCATACTGCTCGTCCAATGTATTCCAAGTGTCCTGAGTGGGTAGCGTCCAGAATTTACTCGAAACGAAGTCATTTAGAATATTTTTAGAGCATAAACAGTAGTGTATAGGATTTCCTAAAAGCGCGTTCACGAGTCTACGGAAACCGCGGCAGACCAAACCAGATGAAAGTGCGCATTCAGCGTCTGCTCTGCCGATAATGCAAGCGTAGAAGAAGAAATGTGCTGTTTACCTGTGCAAAGAAAGAAACAACGAAAGAAAAATGTCTGAGGACTTCAGTGTTGAGGAAGAGCATGAGTTCTTTGCCGAGCTGAATGCGCACTTTCATCTGGTTTGGTCTGCCGCGGTTTCCGTAGACTCGTGAACGCGCTTTTAGGAAATCCTATACACTACTGTTTATGCTCTAAAAACATTCTAAATGACTTCGTTTGGAGTAAATTCTGGACGCTACCCACTCAGGACACTTGGAATACATTGGACGAGCAGTATGGAGGAATATTGACATGTTTTTTGTGGACTTTTATGGACCTTTCTGCCTCGGGCGCCATAGACCTCCATTATTTGAATGTCAGCAGACAGCAAGAAGCCTCCCAGATCTCCAGATGCATTTGAGATATCAAAAAAGTACTCCAGAGTGTTGTTCAGCATGGGGGTGAGTAGAAAATGAAGGCTAATCATGTTTTGGGTGTACTATTCCTTTAACGACACCCCCTTTCAGAGACATAGACAGGTATGGGACAATGGATGACTGAGAATCTTCACCAGCATCATCATGGTTCATCTCTGAGGTATATGGAGGGACCAAAATGCATCATGACAAAACATCTTTTGTTTTTCTAAATTCAGATTAAATTGAAATATTAAATAGAACAATACATTATAATAAAATGCAGCATAAAAAAATCATATATCCTATAAATGAGCATTTACCATGAAAAATATACGTCATGTCAAATGAATTTAACTACTTCACTTGAAATAACTTTATGTATTTTCAAGGGATTGTCATTCTTACTGTTATTATAGGGGTCAAAGATTAAAATGTTTCCAAGTTATTATAGGGTTAGGCTCATTCGGAAATGTCTTCGCGAGAAAAGAAACACCAAAAATAATTTCCTCTTGTTGAAATATACACACCAAGCATCTGTCTTTTTGATATAATTTGACTAATTTTAATCCATTATTGTTGCAAATAAAAATTTTTGTAAATTGAAGTAAAAGAAAAGCAATTAATACAATTTTTTATTGTAAAAAAAAAATCAATGGAAAAAAAAGGTTTTGTAAGTAATTTTATTTGATTTTTTATAGATTTTATACGTATTTTTAAAAAATTATTTCACAGTTCTATTTTTCACATGAAGTTCTTACTTTTCAAATTGTGTTTCAGAGATCGGATTCTCTTCACTTCAAGGTTGTTATAGGCGCTCATTCCGGATGCGCACACTGACCAATAAAAATGTTGCTAACATCCAGGCGACCAATAGAAATGACTCATTCCAGAGTAAAGCCCACCCCCCAGAGTTAAGGAGAATGTCATCTGTAAAATGCAATTTAAAAGGAATGCTATTTTTTAAAACAATCTGAGAAAGAAAATTAAGGAAAATGTGAAATTAAAAAAGTACATAAAAACGTATTAAAAAATAAATTTAAATGCAAATTAATAAAAATTGAAACACTTTTACAAAAGAAGTCGAAAAAAGGAAATCTAAAAACAACAACAAAGTTAAAACCTTTTTTGATCAAAAGGTTTTTCAAAATTAATTTTAGAATTGAATTTTTTTCACTTTTGCATTTAGAAAATGTCATTTTATCCAATGTTCATTGCTTACAATAAAGTATATCTGCTTCTGTCTCCTTGAACCCCAGTCGGCCTCAGCAGATGGCCGCTCACACTGAGCCTGGTTCTGCTGGAGGTTTCTTCCTGTTAAAAGGGAGTTTTTCCTCTCCACTGTCGCTACAAGCATGCTTAGTGTGAGGGATTGCTGAAGAGTCAATGAGTCGATGCAATCAGCTGGTTTTCCTTAAATAGAAAACTTTGAACCAATTTGACTGTACGATCTAATTGAACTGTAAAGTGCCTTGTGTTGTGAATTGGCGCTATGTAAATAAACAGAATTGAATTGAAATTACAATAAAAATGGAACAGAACTCACAGAGTTATGGCTGTAGCATGGAAACTAGTTACGCTGGAACAACCCCTCTACAGTAGGTGTTTCACTCGGTGCAGCTTTTCTCCGTCTACTTAATACTCTGTCCAACATTTGGGAGGGCAGTGAATGGCACAGACTAAAGATAACAACACCACTCTACATGTAGAAGAAGAAAACAGCTGATTTCATGCCATCCAAGAGTGAAAGTAATTTATTTCCAATAGTTTTTTGTTTTTTTAAATCTGTTGGAGTTTTTTATTTGTGGGATAAATCACAAGATGTTTATTGATGTTTATATTTTAGAACCCTCACCAGCAGAAGCTCTCACTTGTCCACCATGGTATTCCATGCTATTTTCCTAGGTGTGCAGAGCGAAAGATCTGCCTGTACAGATGCCAGGCAGAGCAGCATGGAAGCTAAAATGACGTAATTTGATCATGCAGACGTGTCAACCATAAATTAGGCCTAAACATGAAGATGCACTCTGGAAATAATTGAGAAAAACTTTTTCCCTTTCAGGAGTTAATTGAATTCTGATCTTTCAGCAAACAAAGACAAAAGTTTTCTCTACACAGTTTGACCAGCATATTCCAACATAAATGTGCGACTAGGCCATGGATAAGGGAGTTTATCGTGGGAGAAAACTTGACTGGACTGCAGACCCATAGAGAGGAGGCTATGAGCCATCATCAGTGTCTGACCTCACAAACGTGTTCTAGAAAAGATGGTCAAAATCTCCCATGAAAACACGGATAAGGGAGCTTTTGCAGCTGCAAAGGCTGGACTGACATCATATTAAACCCTCAGGACTAGGGAAGGGATGTCTCTCTATTTCATTTGAATGTGAAGGCAGATATAAGCTTTATAGTTTGTTATTGCTGCAGCGAAATCTCATCACTGAAAGGGAATAACATTTTAACTATTTACTTTGGATGCAGATGCAGGTTTAGAGCAGTATTTCCATCCAGATGTGTCTCCTTCAATGCCTTCCTTTGCATATTGAAGGCTGGAGCATTCCTAGACGACAGGCTGGAGCATTAAAGAGAAGGTGTGCATCCAACGTTAATCAGTTTTGTTGCATTTGATGAAACAGAACAACCACAGAGGCCTTCTCACTAACATGGTTTCCAGTTAGGTTTGCTGACAGGGGAACTGGAGGGTTTGAATAGCATTAGCATTCAGACGTATTAGCTTTTTGTAATATTTAGTTTTATTTGGTAGGAGACATATTACTTTGGGCTGTCTGACTGAAACTTGGCCAGAAATGTCATTTAGAAGTTTGTTTTTTTAATTTCTTGGAATAGCCATATTCAGTAATTGTGCTTTTAAAAGTTTATTCTTTTGCTGTGTAAACACAGAAATCTGTATTGTCATCCAGCATTTCCAGTAAATTCCACCCTTGGCAGCCTCTTGGGTTGTTGTGTATGTGTGTGTGTGTGTTTTTTATTTTTTTGTTCCATCGCTGGTTTTCTTTGATTGTGTACAAATGAAGCAATATTTGGTTCCTGCGGCCTCGTAGCTCACTCACCCCAGCCCCCATAACCCCTCCCACTGTCCCCCTCCGAGCCAAGCCTCCTTCAAGTTTACACACAATGCACAACATTGTTCAAAAGATGAGGCGCTACTCAGGCTTTGAACATCATCAAACAAAGTCATTCTTGGGTTTGTTCAGACAGGCAAACATAAACTGTCAGAGCTGCATGATTCATGCTAGAGCCAACAACAGAATTAGGTTTTTGTTTTATAAAAAAAGTCACTAAAGTAAGGGCAGTGAAGAGGTGGGACGGCTGCTTTGTTTCAGAAGGACAGCGGAACCCTTTTTCTGTTCTCCTGCTCAACCTCATTTCTCCTAGTCGGTTTGATCCGCTTTCAGTTGCACTGTGATGCTGTGGGATTCGGAGGAGAGATTTCAGTCTGCGGGGGTTCTCATCAATCTTCACACCAGGTTTATGAGAACATCTTGAGCCATTGCTGAACATTTTGATGTAACCATGTGTCCTCTACACAAAAAGTAACGAACCAACTAATCTGTTATAAAAAAAAAAAAACGTCGTTTTAAAATATTTCATGAAGTGTGCATACTGTAAGAAATGAAGCATCTTTTTATTCAGATTTAATTTTCATTTTCCTTTCCATCAGATTGTGAGGACATCTTTTGTCCACAGACCTAGTCAGCTGACCTTTAAGATTTTTGTTAGGTTTAGTTCTGATTGTAAGCTATGTCTTTCCAACATATTCCTTTTTCTCTTATGAATCATTCATTGATTTTTACATTTTGTTTGAGGCACTGTGTTGTTGAAGAATGAAATCAGTTAATCTAAAGAAAAATAATTATAGTAGAATATTTTAAAATTAATGTTGACATTACTTTGATGCATAGATGCAGCCTTTAATGTTATCTTAGAATCAATTGGCTTTGTTCAAAATGTGCATAGTCCCATTTTGACTATGTGCTAGTTCTGATCTTCATACTTTGGATCTTGTGCTGATATTTGGCATCAGTGTTGGGCACGTTACTTTGAAAAAGTAATTAGTTATAGTTACTAGTTACTTATCCCTAAAAGTAATTGAGTTAGTAACTGAGTTACTCCACAATAAAAGTAACTAGTTACTAGTAAAAGTAACTATTGCGTTACTTTTGCGAGTGTATGAAATTAATAACTGGGGATGCGCTTTTAGCGAGCATGCGCGTTTCCTGTCGCTTGCGCGGTGAATCGTGCCGCCACGCTCTGCGGAGATGCAGGGGAAACTGTATCTGATGGGGAAACGCAGTTCGACGTAACACCGGTATTTCCATCTGGAAAGCGCTGTTTTGCCGCTGGAGTCCTCCTCACTCTCCATCCTCCCCTCTCTCATGACGCACGCACGAGTCCTATCATGAAAAAAGGTTAATTGTGCGACCTGAGTAACGCGCAGTAACGGGGTGTCGGCAATTGTTACTGCGTTATAGTTATAGTAAGATTACTCGTTACTAAAAAAAGGTAGCAACGCCGTTACTTTCAACGCCGTTACTCCCATCACTGTTTGGCATTGACTGTGAAGAAGTAACAGTATTTCCTCACAACCCTATCCTCTCGGACACTTTTTAGTCACCTTAATTTTTAAGAATCTGTTTGACTTTTTATCTACTCTTTATCACTGAACAATACTGCAGAGAGCCACCATTTAATCTATTCCTCTTGACACTTGAGGATTTTGTTGATGGGTAATTTCTCAGTGTACTGCTTTACACAATGAAGCCCCTTTAAAAACTCCTGTAATAGGAGTCTGGCTTCTTGGTAATACAAAGCTGTGTGTTTTGTAGGGAAACGTTGGGAAACTGGGAAGAAAATGCCTTTGGAAATCCTACCTAATCTGGAAAAACATGTTAGTGCCATGTAAGATGACCCTTCATTAAGAAAGAGCAGCATATTTCTCCTCATTAATAGAGGAGAAATACATATGATTGTTTATCTCTGTGTGTTTGACAAATATGTTTGATGTTTGATGGATGGATGGATGGATGGACGGATGGATGGACAGATGGATGATTGGCACCCCTCTAAATATGATTGGTTAATCTTTGGAAGGTGAGGCAGCACCTGTTACCATGGAATCCGAAGTGGGTTTAGACTGCTTTGATCCAATTCAACTTTCTGAGTTAGCAAAATTATTAGTTATTTAAGGCTGTGGTCCATTTGATTGCCATCTCTTTTTTAGTTTAGGTTTGTACAAAATTTAGGTTTTTACAAAATACACAATCAGATTGCCCAAATTTATTTTTATTTTGTATTTTTCTATTTAAATAGATATTTTTTTCTCCTTTATCAGAAATTCAAAATAAATAATTTATTTAAGAATATTTTACTCTGAAGTCACAAAAGTCTGTCTTTCTAACAGGGGTGTGTACACTTTTAGGAAACGGAAGGTATAATCAGTGCGCACACAGCATGAGATGATTGTCTTCAGTCATAGAAGCCACACTGAGTGGGGACGGGTCTGCAGGTAGACCTCTGCCCTGCAGCTCATCAACTGCACTCAGGCTCTATTCTTTACTAAAGGAGGGAAAAATGGGCCTACGGAGCCACAGAATACCTGATCCAACCCCTGGTGGCAGGTTAAACACCTTTGCAGATCTGGAACTCATTAGAAGCAGCTTGATGTGTGTTTGTTCCCCTGATGCAAATGATTATCATAATGTAGCTGTCAGGTGACTTTGTTTCATCTGCCCTTTTGTTGCGGCTTGGTGTCCTTCATGCAACTCAGGTTCCATCTACTTCCTCTGGAGGCTGACATGTTTTAAAGTTTCAGTACCTTGACTAAAAAATGAAAATGTCTGGACTATGCCAGCCCTTTTGCTTTGATAGTTATTTACAGGTTGCCAGACAGAAAGATGCGGTTTAAAGGTATAGCGCAATTGTTATTGACTGCTGGAGGATTAGTCCTAAAGAAATCCCATATGTTGCTGGAGTCTCTGAAAAGCTCAAGAGGATTTTCTCCAAACACAAAATCCCAGTACATCTCAAACCTAACCAGACCCTTAAACAGAGACTAGTGCATCCTAAAGACAAAACCCCAAGACCTAAAATGAATGGAGTGGTGTCTGCAGGTCAATGCAGTGAGGAATGCTCTGATCTTTATATTGGAGAAACCAAAGCACCTCTCCACAGATACATGGCCCAACACAGAAGCGCTCCCCCCTCTGGACAAGATTCTGCTGGCCACATACACCTTAAGGACAAAGGACGTTCGTTTGAGGACCAGATTGTTCACATTTTACATAAAGAAGACAAGTGTTTTCCCTCCACCACCAGGTGTCGCCTGGTTCTCGTTGGTCCTCTCACATGTGCGGATGGTTGCCTCATTACCTGAGGACTCTTAAGCTGCTGACTGCCACTACCTCGACGTGAGAGTGTTTGCCAGTTTTGGGTACTCTAGCCAAGCTTTCCGGCCGAAGAGTTTTGCTGAGTCAAACTGAGTTTTTGTCAACCTGAGTCTTAACCTTGTTGTTTTTGTCTTTGCCTCTCGGCAGGAAGTCATCCTGCAAGCTGGATGTTTTGGACCTTCTCCCCCTGGAAGGATAATCTGAGCTTCAAACTGAGCTGGGGATTCAAACTGGAGGTTTGGATCTACTTTTCCCCAAAGGATTATTTGAGCTACACTCTGAGCAGGGGATTCATCTCCACAAGATCCGTTCAAGTACCGTAGGAAATCTAAGTGGCAGTCAGCTCCTCCGTTCCTCAATGAAACAACTTAACCTGGGTAAACCCTGTCCACCCTCCAACAAGCAAACCAATTTTTGGAACAACCCGCACCCACTGGATTCAAAGAAAGACGCCCTTTCTGGAAACGTGAGTCCTGTTGCCTTTACTCCCTTTTGCAAATCGAAGCTCAAATTTCCCACTGAGCATGAACTAACCACAGGAACTTCCCCTTCTCTTTTCTTCCCGGTTTGCCGGTGTTCAGAGCAACACTGGACCCATCCCTACCAGTTCCCAATAAACCTGTTAAACCTTCCCCTGGTCTCTCTGATTGGTTTTCTGCATGAAGGTCAGATCATTTAAATAAAATCATGTCATCAAGTGGTTTGAAAGGGGTGTGAAGAAAGCCACTTATCTTAAAAGAGAAAACCCAACCTTAAACAGAGGGGGTGGGCTCAGGTTTCAGCTCTCAAAAACCTACAACGCAGCAATGCAGTTTATTCCTTCCCAATACCATCTCAACCCCCATGATTTCACTGCTCCCCTATGGAGGGGAGCAAAATATCTTGCCAGGTCAACCAGGCCAACTATGACCCTTATCGACTGCCTTTTCAGAGGAATGGGCCAGTATCGGGTAACGCAAGCCAATAACGACCTCAATGACTCCCATTATTAAGCGGTGAAGCTGCTTTCCAGTTTCAATGTGGATGTTTTACTAAGGCTGTTGTTGGGCTACTCTATAAAAGCCTGGAACTCAATGCTGCACCAGACATTTTGAATTGAGAAAGCATCCTGGAAATGTTTTCAGACTTGGAAAATAAAGTCCAGTGGATTGTTTCTTAACTTTTTAAAACTTCTTAAATGAAGTTATCTTCTCTGCTAGCAAACTCCTCAAGGCGATTTACCGTAATATAAGGATGATTGAAGGGACTCAGAGAAATGAATTTTTCAGGAGCATGTGGGCGGTCTAAACTCACGGAAGGAGGCTTCAGCTTGAGCTGCGGTTTTCCGCTTGGTCCTAGTGCTCGATGGATGTCTGTGTACTGTAGAGTAACATTGTTTTTGGACAGTAAAAAGTGCAGGGGACATGTCACCCCTGCCCCCCCAAAGAATTACGCCTATGCATGCTAATAGGATTTGAGGCATGGAGAATAATGTATTTCCCTGCAGGAAACGGGTAGACTGTGATGGCAACAATTCACAGGTAGGCGACATTTAAAGGATCACCATGCAACTACCAGTCTGAACTCCTGATACAATGAAGCAATGGCCCAGGCTTTTCACCAAACTCTGACTCTACTATCAGTGTTAAAAAATTAAATTAAGTATCATTGGATCAGGAAAAACTTTACCAACCTTTCATCGTGTAATTCTAATGTGCCTCTGGGAATTTGGAGTCTTAAGTTGTGGAACAGCACCTGGTCTGGTCTTCTGCCGGCGTAAGCCATCAGTTTCAAGACAAATCCATCCACCCACCAAGCCATCCAGTCGTCCGTCTGTCCATCTATCTTTCTATTATTCATCCATCCATCCATCCATCCATCCATCCATCCATCCAACCATCCATCATCCATCCATCCATCCATCCATCCATCCATCCATCCATCCATCCATCCATCCATCCATCCATCCATCCATCCATCCAACCATCCATCATCCATCCATCCATCCATCCATCCATCCATCCATCTTCCCCTCATTCCAGGATTGGGATGATCCATTTCTCCACCAGTCTTTGGTTGAAAGGCAGGGTCCACCCTGGACAGGTCACCAGTCTGTTGCAGGTCTGCTTTTTAACCATCAATGCGATTTTGAACTCTATATATAGCTATAAGGCAGGCAGAGTAAAGACCTTACTATTAGAGTGATTTGCTGGTCTCTTTTTGTTTTGATAAGAACTCCAGCTGCAGAATTTTAAGGAAGCTCGAGTTTTCTGGTTGAATGATAGTCTTGAACAAACAGCATTGCAATATGGAAGTCTGTAAAAACAAACCTGTCCCCTAATATTTTAGAGTCCTTCGGGACATCAGTTGTCTAATTCTGGCAATGTTTTTTTAAGGGATCTTATGAAGTCTTTACAATAAACTTGATGTAGTTGTCAACATTTATTCAGGATCTCACCAAGATTATTTTTTGTCATGTCCGAGGGTTTATTAGGCCAACAGCCTGAAGGTGGACCTATATTAGGAGATATGACGCACATTGGTCCAAGAACAAAAACTCTGTGTTATCTTTATTTAAGTGAAGATTTTAACACATACAACTATTCTAAATAAATGAACTTGGCTGTGGTGTCCCAAAAAACACTAATACAGCTGTGTGTCATTAATTGTGTGAATCTTATAAGCAAATTGAGACATGCAACTATCAAAGTGCGTTCCAAGGATAAAACCCAGGGAACCTAATGCATAAATATATTTAGTTTAGATTTATAACTCCCTATTAACATAGCAGCGGTTGAATCGTGAAGATAGGGTTTTAATGTGCTAGTGATTATAAAATGTCCTTTTTACCTGTGTTGAACATTACGCAGGTGCGCCCTCCTCATCCTCCACTGGAAGTAGAGGATGGTGGTCTACAGACTGCCTTATTGAAAACCTCCCACCTTTTTGAATTATTGCATTAAAAAGAAGATTGGGTTATTCTGCTCAGCAAAGGATCGTTGGTTTTCTATTTTTTTTATGTATTTTGCTATTCCTCAGTGGTGCACTGCAAAAAATTTCTTAAATCAAGTGTATTTATCCTTAATTTGAGTAGCTAAAGGAGATTATTTGCCAATGGAATGAGTATTTTTACTCTTAAAATAAGATATCTAGATAAAATGCGCTTAAAATAAGACAATGCACTTGTGTTTTCTTATTTTAAATGTAAATTGTCTTGTTCCATTGGCAAAATGTCTCTTTTATCTCCTCAATTTAAAAACAAATGCACTTATTTTAAGAAAAAATGACTCATCTAGACTTCATTTTTTTCCAGTGTATTACCAGGCCTGGTCCTTGCCCTTCCTTCTCCCCTCTACGGTCTCAGGATCTCTTTACTGTCTCTCCATCTCTTACAGAAGCAGACGGGCGAGCTTCTGCCTCAGTATATTATTGTTAGCTATGAAACCAACCTGAATGTTTAATGTGTTTGAGGCCATTGGAAAAAAAGGCTTTGGATAAAACATTTCCATATGCAGAAACAAACAGGTTAAACTGAATCTGACTCTGCTAAACCATCATTCAGATTGAACTGGAATGATGTAATTGATTCAGAGTATGATAAGCTATGAGTGTGTTGGAATGAGTTTTATTATTTTGGGAAAGAATTGGATGATGTTTCTTCCTGTCATAAGGCAGTTTGTTTTTTTTCCCTGTCGTTGCATTCATGCTTAGTGTGAGGGGATTGCTGTAGAGTCAATGACACGATGTCTGCTGTCGCTACCTGCTCATCTAGGAGGAGCCAAACCTGCAGAGACTAGATGCAGACAGCTGGGTTTTCCTGTCAAGGAAAACTTTTAACCCATCTGTCTGGATCAACGGATTAAATTGTCAGTAGTTGCTGTGTTGTTTATTGGCTCTAGATAAATAAAGTGAACTGATTCTGGACATTAATGAGACTAGCTTGTCTGCTAAAATGTTTTTTTTTTTAAGAATTTATGTAATTATTGATGTTCATTTTACAGTGAGAATTTAAAGGTATAGTTGATGATGTTGCTGTTGAAGATTCTCTGTCATCCAGCTTATAGTCATTTCAAAAAAAAAAAAAAAAAAAAAGAAGATGGTTTGCTTCCCATCCAGCTTTTTCAATTCAAAATGTCAGGAATAGCGTTGAGTTCCAGGTTTTATCCAGCAGCCCAACAAAGCCTGGTTTCTGTTTAGAAAACATGCAAATTGAAACTGATGAACGGGTCCACCCCTTTGGAATGGGGGTCGTTTGGCTTCTTTGTCAGCCTGCAATGCCCCATACCTGTCTATGTCTCTGAAAGGGGGGTCGTTAAAGGGAATTGTTGGTCTGGCTGAATAGGCGAGATCTTCTATTCCCCTGTAAAGGGGAACTCTATCGCTGCATTGCAGAGATGGGAGGTAACTAAGTACAAATACTTCGTTACTGTACTCAAGTAGATTTTTCTGATATTTTTACTTTACTTTACTACTTATTTTTATGGCGACTTTTTACTTCTACTCCTTACATTTTTACACAAATATCTGTACTTTCTACTCCTTACATTTTAAAAAATTGTCTCGTTACTTTAGTTTTGAATCATTTCAATGGAGTTACCGTTATTATTTTTCACGTCATCAATACCAAATTCAATCTAATTGGATGGGAATCTATGTCGCATTTGACGCACCGCTACAAGATGAATCGACAGATTCGGCGGTATTCATTGGCGGCGAATCATTGCAGCTTGGTGGCGGTGGCGTTAGCATAGTAGCATGGACGACGAGATGATTGAAAATGAACACAACGGAGATCTAGTCCTATTGGCAGACATCCATTTAAAATGTAGGCAACGGCATGAAAAAAGTGGTTTCTACTTTTACTTTTATACTTTAAGTAAATTTACAAGCCTGTATTTTGTTACTTTTACTTGAGTAAAGAAGTTTAATCAGTACTTCCACTTTCACCAGAGTATTTTTTAACACAAGTATCTGTACTTTTACTCAAGTACGGAAAGTGAGTACTTTTGCCATCTCTGATGAATTGTAGGTTTTTGAAAGCTGAAATCTGAGTCCCCCTCTGTTTAAGGTTGTTTTTTCTTTCTTAACATAGATGGCTTCCTTCACACCCCTCTCAAATCACCAATCTTCTTTTACCAAAATGTCAACATTCTGGTCCTCAAAAAAATTTCCTTTGTCCATAAGGTGTAGATGTACCTCAGAGTCTTGGCTCGAGGAGGGCGCTCTTCTGTGTGGGGCCATGTGTCTGTGAAGAGGTTGTTTGATTTCTCCATTATAGACAGGTATGGGGCATCGCAGGCTAACAAAAGAAGCCAAACAACCTCCATTTCAAAGAGGTGGACCCGTTCGTCCGCTTCAATTCACATGTTTGTTGGACTACTGTATAAAGACAGCATTTTAAATTGAAAAAACCCTCCTGGATGGGAAGCGAAATGTCTTCAAATTTAGAATCAAGGTCCAGTGGATTGTTTTTTTTTTACTTTTTTGAATGAAAAAATAAAGTTGATGATAAAGTTTTTCTGGATTGATCATCATAGTAAATGGTCCTCATAATTGTCAGTCATTCTGCTGATATGGTTACGTAAGGCCGTCCTACGTGCTCGACCCCATTTTCACTTACCAGTGGTGAGTCTGACATAGTGGAAAAATTGCAAATCTTCTTTTGGAAAGTAAGCCTGTATGAGCGATGCAAAAAGCATCTTTTAAACACGAGGAGAAATTGGCTCGTGCACGCTCTCACACGCGTTTAATAGGCGTTCCTTCTCTGGAGCAGGTACAGGGTTGTGCATGTGCATGGAGAGGGCGGGTCTTTTCAAAAATACATCAAAATCCTCCACTATACCTTTAATATTTAAATCATGTTTTACAAACGCAAATATTCTTTTTCTTTCTTATTTAATGGTACATTTATTTATTTTCGTGACGTTTACATACGTATCTCATGCTATACTTTAGCGCCAAAGTGTGACAAAGCAAAAAAAGAAATATTGTACAAAAAACCTTTTCCTCTTTACTTTATTTCCAAATATCAATCTGATTTATTGATTCAGAGTTCATTTAAAGGCTAATCTGTTTATGCAGATAAGATCGTTTTACCAATCACATATTATAGTTTGCATTTCTTTGACTGTTTTCTGTTTTGAAAGGATCCTGAGAACATAAAAAAATGAGACATTTCTGACTGCACAAATTTTTTTTTATTCACTTCAACATTTATGGACAAAAAGATTTCATTACTTGAATCTAACCCTGATTCCTGTTATACAGAAAAGCACAATATCATCATACAGAGTAGTGATTGAAAGGGCAGCTCACTGTTTGCGTAGCAGCCAATCAGGATGGTCGAAGCAGACATGGAATGAGAAGAGCATGTTTTTTTGTTTTCTTTAAATAGCCTCGATGAGATTTTCCACTGAGTTTCTCCAACTGGCTCAAACATTAAAAAATAAAAGGAACAAGTATAACAACAGCAATTTGTCCCATTTTGGGGGGGGGGGGGGGTATTTACACACATTAAAAGCTACCAGCAGAGTTAAACCTGCCGCTTTTCTTAAAGAGCTCATAAAGTAGATTGTCATCAACTGCAGCAAAGAGAAGCAGACTGGATTCCTCCTTCTTTCTCCTCAATCGTTTCAGGGACAAAGCTAAGAGAAAAAAAAATGGCATTAAACAACATTTCCCAGTAACACTCAGTAACCGCTTCTCTTTATTTTTGTCCACCCTCTCGCCGCTTTGACAGAGCGGCAAACTTTTACTGTCTGTTGTCCACCCAGGCGCCCAGTTCTGCAAACCACCGTTTTAAACCATGGAAATAAAAGCTAGAAATAGCACGCAGTGACAGCAATCCTAACCATAATAACAACAATATTAAAAATAATCATAATAATAATCAGGGATAAAGATAGCAATAAATAGGCTGGGTGAAGTTGAGTGCAGGACTGGGGGGGGGGGGGGGGGGGGGGGGACTACCGCACATAAAGTGACTGATTGTTTGGTTGCAGAACATCTAGACCCTGTCTTTAAACCTTCTTTATTTTCCTTCCACCACGCTTTTAATGGGTGGAGCAGGGAAGAGGTCAGGGGCGTCTCTCTGCTGCCCCCCCCTCATCCTCCTGTTCCTCCAGGAGATCAGGCTTGAAAAGCCTCTGTCTTTGTGAACTTTAAGTGCTAAACCAGTGAGTTTTGAAGTAGAATTCTGCCTTTTTCCCCCTCAGTGGATTAAAGCTTGATGATGAACGGAGGCCCGGGCAGGAAAAAAGTTCACCAGGTGGGTCTGTTCCTCGTGAGGTGTGCTCAGATGGTTTTGGAGGAGGGACGTCCGGTGCAGCAAAGGTCATACCTGCCTTTTTTAAACAAATCTAATTGATGAAAACATTTTTTTTGTGGTAATTTTCTCACAGCTGTACGACCGCTCCTAGAACCCTGCAGTCTTTTCTGAGGTAAATTCACAAGTTCCACAAATCTGAGATTGTCACAATAAACTGTCAGTTGAGCCGTTTTTAACAAACGGGATCTCAGCTCGGCGTGCCGCCATGTTCCAGGAAATTTTTCTTCTTCACTTTCTTCCCTCTTGATGTCTGCTAGCTTCTACCTTTGGTAGTCAGTCTGCTGCTGAGGACTGGATGAGGAGCTCCCAGGAACCATTGGAGCACCGAGTCGGCCGGGGCCCTTATCCTTGCCGTCCTCCTGAGCGGCTTTGGTACCTGAGGATGACTGAGTGGAGGTGGAGCTGGAGGAGGGCGGGGGCTGGTTCAGGCCCCCCGTGCTCCCACTGCTCCCCTCTGCCATCTGGTAGATCTCCTCGGCTCCATCCTCACTGGACTCTGGATCCTCGGAGCCAGAGAGCAGCTCCTCGTCTCTGTATTCGCTCACGTCCACCCCTCCGCTGGCGGCAGCCCCCTCGCCCAGCTCTTTGAGGCGGCCGTGGTGCTTGACGTGGTAGCGCTGGTTCTGGAAGAACTTGATGATGGTGTGTTTGGGGAGGTCGAGCTGCGCAGATAAGGTGTGGATTGCCTCCTGGTCAGGGTACAGACCCACGTCCTGAATGAAGCTTTGCAGGATGCCAAGGGCCTCTAAGGAGATCTAGAAAGAAAATATATTGAGTTGAATTGAGAGAAACAAAGGAAAAGAAACACGCTGTTCGGCATGGAGGAGCGAGAGTCGTACAGATGTAGGTACTTCCTCACTTCTTCGCAGACTCGCTCTTCTAGCTGGTCCATCTTCACGAGTCATGTCCGCAATGGCAGTCATACAAACAAAATCTATCTGCATTAACTGCATTAACTACGACACACACACTCAGACAACCTGGTTTCTGAGCATAAACCAGTTTTTAAGGTGGTGAACACTGTGCGTACGTAATGTCACAACAAATTCAAAAGAAGTCGTAGCGCCCAAATTTAGACTAGCAAACACAAAAAAAAGAGGATGACAAACTAAACTTATTCAAGGAAATAAATGCTGCAGGTAACAAAAACAAATACAAGCTAAGAAAAACTTCAGACAGTTCAGTCTAAAGAACATGGCGGCTTCAGCCGATGAAACTACCGTTAGTGTGGCTATCGAGCAAGTTTTATCGGAATTACAGAGTATTTCTTCACTGAAAGAAGAGCAAAACACTGCTCTGGAGGCTTTTCTCAGAGGAAAAGATGTTTTTGCTCTTCTCCCGACTGGTTTCGGCAAGAGTAGCCTGACTTGTGGTTGTGTTTTCGTCGTCGCTCTGTTAGTACGTCATATGCTTCGTTGATCTGATTGGTTTATTTGGCCCGTCTATCACCAACATAGGCCAATCAGCTAACCAGTATTTTCGCCCCTTCCCAAAATTACTTCTACGGAAGGTTTCCAAATTGATATGCGGAGCAAATCCATCTGGCGGAGTCAGGTTATCGTTTATGTGTTTGCAGCAGGTTTTTGTGTTTGCGCCATGTTTCCACTGTTTTCTGTGATTGTTTTTCTACTTTGCAGCTTTTTTTTATCTGCAATTGTTTTCGCGACTTGCAGCATTTTTTTTCTTAGCATGTGTTTTGTTTTTGTCTGTTAGCACCGTTTATGGGTTTGCAGCAGGTTTTTGTGTTTACACCACGTTTCCACTCTTTTCTGGTATTTCATTTTTTTCCCCCCTTGCAGTTTTGTTTTTTAACCTGCAGTTGTTTTCGCTACTTGCACCATTTTGTCTGTGCATGTGTTATGTGTTTGTGTGTTAGCATCATTTATATGTTTGCAGCAGGTTTTTGTGTTTGCACCACGTTTCCACTGTTTTCTGTGATTGCAACTTTTTTCTCCTTTGCTGCTTATTTTATTACATGTTTTTGTGCGTGTTTGTGAGATAATGTGTTTTCACCAGCATAAGTTTTCCTTGCTAAACGCCTCGGCCTCATCCAGACTGAACAGAGCATCTCTCACAAAAAACAACCTAAGTCTGTTCTTTGGAAGGGTAAATAAAATTGTAAAGCTTTATTTGGGGCCCAAGTCCAGATGCATCCCTCTCCAGCACCTGATCTCATTAGCAGGCCTCTGCAGAACCGAATGGCTGAATGCTGTTAAGTCCAGCTGGGGAAGGATGCATCTATATGTGCAGAATAAGCCCCACCATGACATCATGTCCGTGTTTGTACCTTAGTGCGTGATCGTGGCTTCTTGTTGCTGCCAGCGCTACTTGCCGCAGCAGCGGGAGCACATCCACCCGCTGCTCCGACTCCCACATTCTGCGACCTCTCCTCAGTGGGCTGAGCAGGTAACGGCTCCTCACGCATCGGGGACAGGCGGTGCTCCTTTGCTGGGTGTGGCGGTGGTCTGTGAAGCGCCTGGCGGGACAGAAAGTAGAGCTGATTAATGGGGCACAGTGACCCCTGATCCAAACCAAAACTGAAATCCATTTAATAAGAAAAAAAAGTTCAGAACACTGTGATGCAACTCGTCTTATAAAGCATCCATTAACTGTAGCACACAGTAGTCTGGGCTGCAGGGGGACAAAGGGTGAGAACAAGTGTTTCACGCCGTCATGCGCCATTAACTTGCTGCAGGGCCGCCTTTAAAGGCCGTTCCATCCAGTAAACCTTTGACCTAATGTGTGTAAGATTAGCTGTAGTGAAACACCAACCAGCTGGAAGCGTCTTCCGGCGCAGACACTATTTAACCAGCTCATTCAGAATCTCTGATGGATGGGGCTGTTCAAGGTCAGCCGTAAGAAAACATTATGAAGTAATGTAGCATGCATACGGATTCCAGAGGCCATGATTCTCCTCATCACATCAAAAAAATGAACCCTGAATCCTCTTCGACAGCTGATCTGCCTTTGATTTCATTAATAATGGAGTTTGTTAAAGTAGGAAAGGAAGGAAGATTATAATTCAGTTTAAAAACATTATTTCAAAACAGCACTGCAGAAAAATGAAATCTAAATAAGTTATTGTTTCCTAAAATAAGGGATTTTTATTGAGGAGGTAAGTGAGACTCTTTGGAACATTTAAAATAAGAAAAAATAAACGCATTGTCCTATTTGAAGCTCATATTATCTAATTATCTTCGTATAAGAGTAAAAATACTAATTCCATTGGCAGATCGTCTCACTTACCTACTAAAATTAAGGGTAAATACACAATACATATTTACTTATTTCTGGATCATATTTAAATTTAAGTTAAATTTAACACTAATCCGAGTGCATTTGGTCTGAATTAGTGTTAAATTAACTCTCTATATAGTGTATATCTTACTCCAGTTGTTGTAATAACTCTAAAAGAGTCAATGTACTTTGACACTGCATATTTAAAGGTGTAGTGCACAATCTTTTATTTCCGGTTGGATCATCTCAATAAGTGGTCCTCCTAACTGTCAATCATTCTGGTGATATTGTTACGTAAGGCCGTCCTACGTATTCGTCCCGTTAGCTATCTTTTTCTGCTCACTTTCAGGCGTATATATCTCTGGTAAGCTACGGTTTCAGACGGTCACTGAAGCTCACCTTTCTCACCACGGTTCTTTGAAAATGGGTCATAAGAGAAGAAGTTTCTACGAAAAAAAGAAAGGCCTCAGAAGAGGCGGATATATCCCAGAATGCTTTGCGTGGGGAACTCTCCTTGCAAAGAATTATGGAATTTTCTGTCACAGCGGCCCGCAGTCGCCATAGGGTGTTGCACCGTGCAGTGGAGGAGGAGTTAAGTGACCAACGGAGCAAAAAGCAGTGATCATCTGTCTGAACGGTCAGTTAACTGAGTTCACTATAAAGTCCACTATATAGAACCTGCTGTCTGCGGACACAGGAAGCTTGTATGAGCTTTGAGAACAGCACATTTTTAACAGAGCGTGCATGAGGAGAAATGGACTCCTGCATGTTCTTCCACGCTCATTTTTTTTTAAAGTGGAGACTGCAAAAAATTGAAAGCTAGATAAGTAATTTTTTCTTAAAATAAGTGCATTTGTTCTTGAATTGAGGAGATAAAAGAGACATCTTGCAAATGGAACAAGACAATTTACACTTAAAATAGGAAAACTCAATTGCACTGTCTTGTTTCCAGTGTTGGGCACATTACTTTGAAAAAGTAATTAGTTATAGTTACTAGTTACTTCTCCCAAAAAGTAACTGCGTTACTAACTGAGTTACTCCACAATAAAAGTAACTAGTTACTAGTAAAAGTAACTATTGCGTTACTTTTGCGTTTCTCGCCCCCGTAACCCTCACCACCCAGCCCCCACCTTCTCGCCGTGTGTTTCCAAAGCCAGCTGAATAGAGCGGACGACAAAGACAAGAACCTGCAGAGAGTTTAGCATTTATTGCAACTCAACGTAAATGACATCAGGGGGGGACGCCATGTGAAGTTTTTTAACAGGGCGTTCAGATCTGGTGAAATTAATAACTGGGGATGTCTAATTCTGAAATCCTGTGTGTTTGGGTTGTTATAGATACTGCAACATCTATCTATCCATCTATCTATCTAGATCTATTCTCTGTGTGTGACATAAAATATGGATCTCCATCCCTGCCACAAAGGCCATCAAATAATGTTTAAAATAAAAAATACAGTAGGTTGAAAAGTCAGAGTATCCATCCATCCATCCATCCATCCATCCATCCATCCATCCATCCATCCATCCATCCATAAAGGCTATCATTTGATCGTTCCCGCTCTCCATAGTTCTCCTGTGGCGCGAGCACAGGGCGACTGTTGCGCGCCTTTAGCTAGCATGCGCGTTTCCTGTCGCTTGCGCGGTGACTCTTGCCGCCTGCGCTGTGCGGAGATGCAGAGGAAACCGTATGTGATGGGGAAACGCAGCTCGACGTAACACCGGTATTTCCATGTGGAAAACGCTGTTTTGCTGCTGGAGTCCTCCTCACTCTCCATCTCTCTGTGTGTGCTGTACGTTAACACCCACCAGCGGAAACACCCACCTATTCAACTGACAGACGGAATCTCACTATACATCAGCCATTCTCATCCTCCCCTCTCTCATGACAAGGCGCGCACCTCTGGATGACCTAAAAAATAATATTTAATATCTCTTAAACAAAAGTAGCACAAACAATATTTTTTTTCTGCACAAATCTGCACTAACGTTGCACTAACCATTCAGTCTATTTGCAGAGTTTTTTGACGTGGGTGGGGTGTCAGCTTCACGCAGCTGCGCACGAGTCCTATCATGAAAAAAGGTTCATTGTGCGACCTGAGTAACGCGCAGTAACGGGGTGTCTGCAATGGTAACTGCGTTATAGTTACAGTCAAGATAATTAGTTAGATTACTCGTTACTAAAACAAGGTAACGGCATTAGTTACTTTCAACGCCGTTAGTCCCATCACTGCTTGTTTCTAGTGCATATTATCTAATTATCTTATTTTAAGAGCAAAAATACTCATTCCATTGGAAAAATATCTCATTAACCTACAATTAATTTATGAAATTTTTACTTCTTTCTAGATAATTTTTCCAATGAGCACCTTTAAAACTGGCGTTTACTGCATATCGGTGCTGAAATGTTTTAACATTTCATCGATGATTCGGTTTTTTCATCTATTTACTCCTCTAATTTAAAGGTACACTGGGAAAAACGATCTAGAAATAAGTCAAAATTTCTTAAATCAAGTGTATTTACCCTTAATTTGAGTAGGTAAATGAAGTAGTTTGCCAATGGAATGAATATTTTTACTCTTAAAATAAGATAATTAGATAAGATGCACTTGAAATAAGACAAACCAATTGTGTTTTCTTATTTTAAATGTAAATTGTCTTTTTCCATTGGCAAAATGTCTCTTTTATCTCTTCAATCCAAGAACAAATGCACTAATTTTAAGAAAAAATGACTTGTCTTATTATATCTTATCTTATTTTAAGAGTAAAAAGCTAAAGATCTAACAAACATTTATCAATCCAGACATTTCTTATCGATATAGAGTCCAACTTCTGTTGGTCAAGCTACTGACAGATTTTTATCCCCTCAGATTATTCAGTAATCTGGGTTAAGACAGAGGCAGCTCAATGTTTAGCAGCTTTAAACTCAGAGGCTTCCAGGTGGGGTGCGGTGGGGGGGGGGGGTCCTCTGGCTGTCAGGAGCAGCGGAGGCTGTTTGACAGCTGTGAGGAGGCCGGGGCGAAGCGCTGGGAGGTTGTTTGTCAGAAGGTAGTGGCTGTTGTGAGAGCGTTGTGGTGGCGTCCCGCCCGCCGTCTTAAAGAGCAGGGAGGGGCGTCGCCACTGGAATGTCCAGCTATAAATCTGTGGCACATTAAAATTAAAGGAGCTACATAAAGATAATAGTCCTTTCTCGTTTCTCCCTCTCTCCTCAATAATAACAGGGTATTACTTCAATAATACTGTGGGCAGAGCAGACCAGGATTTTACTCACAGGGACTCCAGAGGGAAGGAAGAAAGGAAGGACCAGTTTACAGGAATTCACTCCTTTTCTGTTCCTTTCACTACAAACTGGAGAAGGATTGAAGAAAGCAGGCAAGCCCAAAGCAGAGACGGTCAGGAAAAGATGTTTCCTGGCCTTAACGACGACCACAGCCCCCCCACCCGGCTTACTCAGACACTTATTGGCTACATTTAGAGTAAATCTTAGTGAGGATAGTGAAATCTACCCCTATCCCTTCTCTGCTTATTGGTGCTGACAGCAGCTTCTCCTGGATCAGTGTCCGCACACACAGGCATGCATCCGCGGTGAGGTCTGGTCTCCCTCATGCACTAATGATGATGTCAGAGAGCAGAGCTCCACAGACATCCCATCTTTTCCCTTCATCCTCTGCTGGCTGCTTTGTTCCCTTATCGCTGCAGAGATTCCCGCCACGATAAGATGCATCCTCCGTCCCTCAGCCCCACTTCGCTCTGACTTTAAGTTGACTTCAAGTTTAAACGGCAGCAAGAATCCACCTCTACCTCTGAAACCTGCTGAAAATGCTGACTCTGCCCTTTCTTCCTGCCTCCATGTTTCCTTTCTGGTAGAAATTCCAGTAAAAAGCAAAGAAACAGTGTTTGCTTTTCTAACCTTTTTAACATGTTCTCTAATCACAAACATTACTGTGTTTTAGACATTAGTGTGTGATAGACCAGTAATAAGTAATGCAGAATTATATACAACAATAAATGCTCCTCCAAAAAGCTCATCCTTCTGCATCCATCGAAGCACAAAACTGGTTCATTTTGCTCTGAATGCCATTGAGCTCTGATGCTAAAGCTGCAGATATATCATTTCAACAGAACTTGAAACATCGTGTAGATTAAAAGTTCAATAAAAAAGTTGGGATGGATGTTGAAAGGCTCCACACTGCAAAAAATGTAAATCTAAATAAGTATTTTTTTTTAAGTAATTTTTTTTCTTGAATCGAGGAGGTAAGTGAGACACTTTGCCAATGGAACAAGAAAATCTACATTTAAAATTAGAAAAAATAACTGCATTGTCTTATTTCAAATGCATATTATCTAATTATCTTGTTCTAAGAGTAAAAATACTCAATCCACACTGCAAAAAATCTAAATCTAGACTAGTTAGTTTTTTCTTAAAATAAGTGCATTTCTTCTTGAATTGAGGAGGTAAAAGAGAAATTTTGCCAATGGATCAAGACAATTTACACTTAAAATAAAAAAACACAATTCCATTGTCTTATTTCAAGTGCGTATTATTTAATTATCTTATTTTAAGGGTAAAATTACTCATTCCACTGGCAAACTATCTCATTTACCTCTTCAAATTAAGGGTGAATACACTTAATTTAAGAAATTTTTACTTATTTCTAGATTGTTTTTGCAGTGCATTGGCAAACGATCTTATTTACCTGCTCAAATTAAGTGTAAATTCCCTTAATTTAAGAATTTTTTTACTTATTTCTAGATCGTTTTTGCAGTGCATAGACTCGCTCTGGATTTTCCCTGTTTTCTTGCAACTGTTACATCACACTGGAAAAACGATCTAGAAATAAGTAGAAATATCTTAAAATAAGTGTATTCACCCTTAATTTGAGTAGGTAAATGAGATAGTTTCCCAATGGAATGAGTATTTTACTCTCAAAATAAAATAATTAGAGAAAATGAACTGGAAATAAGACTATGTAATTGTGTTTTCTTATTTTAAATCTAAATTGTCTTGTTCCATTGGCAAAATGTCACTTTTACCTCCTCAATCCAAGAACAAATGCATTTATTTTGAGAAAAAATGACTTATCTTATTATATCTTATCTTATATTAAGAGTAAAATACTCATTCCATTGGCAAACTATTTCATTTACCTAGTCAACTTAAGGGGAAACAAACTTAATTTAGGACATTTTTTACTTATTTCTTGATCGTTTCCAGTGCAAATAACTTTTTAACCAAATACTTCTTGACTTTTACCTAAATAAGAAAATGTACAAACGTTCCAACTGTTGGGTACTCTACCCTAACCTGGTTTCCAGATGGATTTGCTCCGCATTTCCATCTGGAAACCTTCCGTTGAAGTAATTTTGGGAAGGGGTGAAAATACTGGTTAGCTGATTGGCCTATGTTGGTGATAGACGGGCCACATAAACCAATCAGATCAACGAAGCATATGACGTACTAACAGAGCGACGACGAAGAGGAGCCAATTGATAGATCAAACTCTTGCCGAAACCAGTCGGGAGAAGAGCAAAAACATCTTTTCCTCTGAGAAAAGCCTCCAGAGCAGTGTTTTGCTCTTCTTTCAGTTTAGAAATACTCTGTAATTCCCATAAAACTTGCTCGATAGCCACGCTAACGCTAGTTTCATCGGCTGAAGCCGCCATGTTCTTTAGACTGAACTGTCGCGCTTCTCGTTGCGTCACACCTCAACCCGCCTCAAAGCCAACGCTGATTGGACGTTCGTTTGGTGAACGGCTCCAAATTTTCTTTAACGGAGAGTCTCCAAGTAAGTTTTTCTTAAAATAAGTGCATTTGTTCTTGAATTGAGGAGGTAAAAGAGACATTTTGCCAACGGAACAAGACAATTTATACTTAGAATAAGAAAACACAATTGCATTGTCTTATTTCAAGTGCATAATATCTAATTATCTTATTTTAAGAGTAAAATTACTCATTCTATTGGCAGACTATCTAATTTACCTACTCAAATTAAGGGTGAATACACTTAATTTAAGAAATTTTTACTTATTTCTAGAATGTTTTTGCAGTGAGGTTCATTTCAGAAAAGCACAAACAAAGCACTGGAAAAACAATCTAGAAATAAGTAAAAAATTTCTTAAATGAAGTGTATTTACCCTTAATTTGAGTTTGTAAATGAGATACTGTAATTTGCCAATGGAATGAGTATGTTACTCTTAAAATACAACAATTAGATAATATGCACTTGAAATAAGACAAACCAATTGCATTTTCTCATTTTAAGTGTAAATTGTCTTGTTCCATTGGCAAAATGTCTCTTTTACCTCTTCAATCCAAGAACAAATGCCCTTATTTTAAGAAAAAATGACTTATCTAGATTTTTTTTTTCCAGTGAGAGATCCTTTTTATATTGAAATCAGCTCAATTATGTTTAGATGTGCTGTAAAGCGTCCATCATCATTAACCGTGGAATGTGTCGAACATTCGTGACTGTCCGTGATTTATGGCCGACATTCTCACAAAAAAGTGCAATATTCCGTTTTTTTATAAGATAATATTTAGATCTGACAGCTTTGGCCCCTTATTGGCCGTCCACCATTAGCACAGGAACAAATGAGGGACCCTCCACAGTGGAAATGTGGGCTTTAGTGGGAGGAGTGGGCTCGCAAATGGGATTTAGGATTTTCCATTTTGTCATTCATATTTTGTGATGCCGATCGTGGGACATTGTTCTATTTATTCTAACTGAGACACGTAGAAGGATAAATATGCACGTGTCTCACTGCACAAAAGTTAGACTTTTGCTCTTCTTAGTAAGAATCCATCAAAATACCTTAAAATTTGACTTTATAAAAATCTGCTGAGGAGGTTTGAGGTTCATGCATGTTATTTGTTAGAGAAGATCAGTGAATTAAAGGTGTTAAACGTCTAAATGTTCCAGATCATGAATAAATCTGCTGCATGCGTTAAGCTCTGGCGTATTTCTGTCTTTCCTGAGAGCTCAGCGCAGCAGGAGCAACAACTGCTGGTGATGTTTTATTGTGTAATTTGCTCTGTTCTTCTTGTGTACAGTCACTGTGTTTGTGTAAAAGCCTAACTGGGGACAGACATTGAGAATTAGCCTTAGCTAAAATGTTATAGTGTGTGACATGATGCATGAAACATACTTGTCCCTATCAAATAAACGAATAAATAAATAAAAAAAAATCAGTGTGAGAGCGCAGCAACTCCCGGGTGTGCGGCGGTCATGAAATCCAGGTGAAAACTATTAAAGCGATCTGCTCTCTCTGGTAGATTTAATTAGAAACCGAAAAGGGCAAGAGCCTGATGTCACTGCAGCCGAGCAGAGGGGAACACCTCCAGGTCTGAACGTCGTAGAAAATAGCTTTCTAAACGTTTCATTTTATTTCCTAAAAACGAGAAACGCATGTTTCTGACTTTAAAAAGGTTGGAAAAGTGACTCATGTGATGAGTGTTTACTGACCTGTCACCCACTCTGGGGATAAAAACTATTGTGTTAGGGTTATGAAAAGATCATGGTTTTGGTTTACAAACCTCCGCAGAGAGAAGGAGGAGAGATCACAGCTAAAAGAGGATCCGCTCTAAACCATCAGCTTGGAAAAAGCTTCGCAGTCGGAGTTAAAAAGAAATGGAGGAAGCTAAATGAGCTGGGAAGTTACTCCTCCATGTTTCCTATTCAGTCTTAGAAGCTTCACCTTCATTCTTGTACTTTTCTCTCTAAACGAAGTCCCATTTAAAAGCCACAGATTTAACTTCACTAGTTTTGCTCTTTAACCGCTTTTTTATGCACAGATTCATCAACGCAGACGTTTGAAACCAGATAATTACCCTTTTAGACACTCAGGCTCAGTTAGAAGGACCAGGACTGTTTCTCCTTCCTAAATGCCTCGATGATGAGAGAGAGGATCGTTTGTTAGGAATTGCTTCAAGTTTAGAGGTTTAACAACATTTTCTTTGAACCTGGTAGAAATGCTTTTGCAAGATGAAATCCTTCCACAAGCTTCTCGTCTATTTGGAAAATCAAACTGCTCACTGCTACAGGAGAACAACTCATCATGAGGCTCTAAACCAGTTTCCAGCTTCTTCTTTCAAATAAAGCTCCATAATGCTCCATTTTATCTCTTTATATTAAAAGCAAAGTCAAAGCTGCTTCTTATTCTGCTTTTATTCTCCTCTCTGCACAGCCTTTCATCTTCTACTGTGGAGACTCACGCCTGCTAAATAGCTGCGGCCGCCATCTTGCTGTTGTTCTGGGGTTTAAACACATATTTGACACCAAAGCTTATTCATCTTTGGTTCATTGCTTCTGATTGTTTTATTGCTGTTTTATAGTGTCACTTTAATTGAAGTTTTCCCTCCAATAATTAAGAGAAACTTAAATTAAATAACTAAAGCATGTAACTATAATTTGGGCTTCCACACATTATTTAGAGTAAACTGAAAAAAATTATTAAAATTATTATTATTTCTTTTTCTTTTCAGTAAATGACATCAGAGCATCTAAACGGCACAATTTGAGGAAAGTAATAATAATGATCATCAGTTTTTTCAAATGTATTAAATGCGGTTCTTTGTCAATGTGCCATGATGCACTGTAACAGCAGAGGAAGGAAGGAAGGAAGGAAGGAAGGAAGGAAGGAAGGAAGGAAGGAAGGAAGGAAGGAAGGAAGGAAGGAAGGTAGGAAGGAAGGAAGGAAGTACTTTCTTAAGGAAGGAAGGAAGGAAGGAAGGAAGCAAGGAAGGAAGGAAGGAAGGAAGTACTTACTTAAGTAAGTAAGTAAGTAAGGAAGGAAGGAAGGAATGAAGGAAGGAAGGAAGGAAGGAAGGAAGGAAGGAAGGAAGGAAGGAAGGAAGGAAGGAAGGAAGGAAGGAAGGAAGGAAGGAAGGAAGAAGTACTTACTTAAGTAAGTAAGGAAGGAAGGAAGGAAGCACTTACTTAAGTAAGTAAGGAAGGAAGGAAGGAAGCAAGGAAGGAAGGAAGTACTTACTTAAGTAAGTAAGTAAGTAAGGAAGGAAGGAAGGAAGGAAGGAAGGAAGGAAGGACAGAAGTACTTACTTAAGTAAGTAAGGAAGGAAGGAAGGAAGCACTTACTTAAGTAAGTAAGTAAGGAAGGAAGGAAGGAAGGAAGGAAGGAAGGAAGGAAGGAAGGACAGAAGTACTTACTTAAGTAAGGAAGGAAGGAAGGAAGGAAGGAAGTACGTAAGTGAGTAAGTAAGTAAGGAAGGAAGGAAGGAAGGGAGGAAGGAAGGACAGAAGTACTTACTTAAGTAAGTAAGGATGGAAGGAAGGAAGGAAGGAAGGAAGGAAGGAAGTACTTACTTAAGTAAGTAAGTAAGTGAGTAAGTAAGGAAGGAAGTAAGGAAGGATGGAAGGAAGGAAGGAAGGAAGGAAGGAAGTACTTACTCAAGTAAGGAAGGAAGGAAGGAAGGAAGGAAGTACTTACTTAAGTAAGTAAGTAAGGAAGGAAGGAAGGATGTACTTACTTAAGTAAGGAAGGAAGGAAGGAAGGAAGGATGTACTTACTTAAGTAAGGAAGGAAGGAAGGAAGTACTTACTCAAGTAAGGAAGGAAGGAAGGAAGTACTTACTTAAGTAAGTAAGGAAGGAAGGAAGGAAGGAAGGAAGGAAGTACTTACTTAAGTAAGGAAGGAAGGAAGGAAGGAAGGAAGGAAGGAAGGAAGTACTTACTTAAGTAAGTAAGGAAGGAAGGAAGGAAGCACTTACTTAAGTAAGTAAGTAAGTAAGGAAGGAAGGAAGCAAGGAAGGAAGGAAGGAAGTACTTACTTAAGTAAGTAAGTAAGGAAGGAAGGAAGGAAGGACAGAAGTACTTACTTAAGTAAGTAAGGAAGGAAGGAAGGAAGCACTTACTTAAGTAAGTAAGTAAGGAAGGAAGGAAGGACAGAAGTACTTACTTAAGTAAGGAAGGAAGGAAGGAAGTACGTAAGTGAGTAAGTAAGTAAGGAAGGAAGGAAGGAAGGAAGGGAGGAAGGAAGGACAGAAGTACTTACTTAAGTAAGTAAGTAAGTAAGGAAGGAAGGAAGGAAGGAAGGAAGGAAGGAAGGAAGGAAGGAAGTACTTACTTAAGTAAGTAAGTAAGTGAGTAAGTAAGGAAGGAAGTAAGGAAGGATGGAAGGAAGGAAGGAAGGAAGGAAGGAAGTACTTACTTAAGTAAGGAAGGAAGGAAGGAAGGAAGGAAGGAAGTACTTACTTAAGTAAGTAAGTAAGGAAGGAAGGAAGGATGTACTTACTTAAGTAAGGAAGGAAGGAAGGAAGGAAGGAAAGAAGGAAGGAAGGAAGGATGTACTTACTTAAGTAAGGAAGGAAGGAAGGAAGTACTTACTCAAGTAAGGAAGGAAGGAAGGAAGGAAGGAAGGAAGGAAGGAAGGAAGGAAGGAAGGAAGGAAGGAAGGAAGGAAGGAAGGAAGGACTTACTTAAGTAAGTAAGTAAGGAAGGAAGGAAGGAAGTACTTACTTAAGTAAGTAAGTAAGGAAGGAAGGAAGGATGTACTTACTTAAGTAAGGAAGGAAGGAAGGAAGGAAGGAAAGAAGGAAGGAAGGAAGGATGTACTTACTTAAGTAAGGAAGGAAGGAAGGAAGTACTTACTCAAGTAAGGAAGGAAGGAAGGAAGGAAGGAAGGAAGGAAGGAAGGAAGGAAGGAAGGAAGGAAGGAAGGAAGGAAGGAAGGAAGGAAGGAAGGAAGGACTTACTTAAGTAAGTAAGTAAGGAAGGAAGGAAGGAAGTACTTACTTAAGTAAGGAAGGAAGGAAGGAAGGAAGGAACTACTTACTTAAGTAAGGAAGGAAGGAAGGAAGGGAGGGAGGAAGGAAGGAAGTACTTACTTAAGTAAGTAAGGAAGGAAGGAAGGAAGGAAGGAAGGAAGTTAAAGCTCCAGTTTCACCAACAGGAAGCTCTAAAACAGATACTAACTTCACTTTAGCACTGTTAGCAGCTAATAGCGGCTAAATTTCAGTTTTCTCAGAGTTTATAAACCCTTTGTCTCATTTTTAGTTTTTCCACCATGTTCCAGCCGTTCTTTTTAATTTAAAGTTATAAAAACAAATCTCCCGATCGGCTTCTTAACAGCAAACAGAAACTGGCAGCTCTTTAACGCTACGCTGTGAGACAGAACAGGAAACGACTGCTTTAAAAACACAATTCAAGTCATTCAGCTTCTTCTTCTCTTCTACATTTTTTGTGGCTTCATTTTTCTGTCAGCAGGTTTTAACCTGTGATGTGACCCAGTCCAACCATCAGATCTGGATCTTTGAGGTCACCTTCTCTGGGGTGATTTTGTGTTCTGAAATCCCCCCCCCCCCCCCCACCACCACCACTACCACACACTCTTTTTTGAGTGCTTTGCTGCAAAGTAAGAAAGTTTACTTTCAAACGTAAATCAAGGCAGATTAAAATGCAGAACTATGAAAGAATTATAGAACATGAAACATTTATCTCGTTCCTTAATGAGCTCAGGTCCTCCAGGGCAGCTGACTCTTCCTCTGCTTCTGCCTGCCAGCATGAGTGTGTGTTTGAGGTGGGGGGGTGCGGGGGGGCGCGGGTAGTGTGTGACCACCAGAGACGCCATTAACATGGAGATAAATATGTAATGAGGAGAAGAAAATCACTTTTCTCATCGTTTTTTGCATGACTTCACCTTTACTGTTAATTCTTGGTTAGTTTTCCCCAGATCCTCTGCATGTCTGTCTGTCTGTCTGTCTGTCTGTCTGTCTGTCTGTCTGTCTGCCCGTCTGTCCATCCATCCTTCCTTTGGAGCTTCTCGGTCTGTCTCTGGTTTTTCTGCATTGTCTCCCTGTCCCATGTCTGTCCCTCTGTCTGAGACAGTTTCAGTTTCTCTAATTAAAAACTATTTACAGCCCTTTATGCTCGTGCGTCTGCATACGGTGCAAATAAGTGCACTCTCATGCTCCCACTGCTCGGTTGTGCTTTTTCATGTTCTCGCTGTGTGTGGTATTCGTTCCATTTATCTGCAATTAAAGAATTAACTTAATTGTGGTTCACCAAAGAGCGCCGGCTCCACCCGGCAGCAGCCGGCGAGAGGCCACCAGGGCACAGCGCAGCAGCAGACGCACTCAGGGACACAAGCTGCACAGCTCCAGCACGCTGCGCTCAAATGGAAAACATAAAACGATAAGCGCAAGCAATCACAGATCCAAATTATACAACTTATATTTTTAAACACATGATTTAAAGTTCACAACATGCGAAATTGGAGCTGTAAACGGGTGTGCAGACGTTACACCAATGGTTTAAGAGGAGGAAATCTTGTAAAAAAAAAAAAAGAAAAAAGTGTTAAACACATTTTTCCAATCGAATCCATACAGTCATATCAGAGCGTCAGAGCACAGCAGAATATGAGGCCATATAAATGAAACCCAGAGCAATCAGCACCAAAACAATGCAGGACTGGAGCTGAACTTAAGAGACTGTTTAATGTTTTTTAAGGATCTACAGCCGTGGTGGGGAACGAGAGAGTGAGATACAGAAAGCAAAAAGGGTCATAATTAGATCTGCTAATAACGATTATTTTGCAAATTCATCTGTTGATTAGTTTTGCAATTAATCAATTAAAAATCGGATATCCAAAGATTCCTCAGAGACGCAGCGTGGACTTTGTGACCTAAGGAGAGTTATTTTAAATGATTCCTCAGGCCAATATCGAGGGTTTGGCACTATAGCACCATTTACACGACCCTCTGAAAACCAAACCGTGCTGAGATCAGTTCCTTACGACCGTTTACACATCACGCTAGCACGGTGCCTTGCCTCCTAGTGGCCATCTACGGTACTGCTCTCTAGAGGGAAACAACCAAACCGACATAGCGGTGCCCGTAACATTCAGGAAGTTATGTTTTGTTATCATTGAGATATTTCGTTGTTTGCCGAGAGTCAGGCGAAGAGGGCAGCCTTTGATGAATTTAATCGACAGAGTCAGCTTTTGGGAAGTGGATACAACAAGTGATAGTCTAATTAGGGCTTACAGATGCTGGAAATCATGTGGCACGGTAGGGAAGCTAGGATTTTTAGGAATGTCTGAAATTGCATGATTACGAAGGCTGACTGTGAGGAGATGACACGATCTGCTCATGCGCTCTTTGTTATCTGAGAACCGAGCCAGAACTGAACCGCGCCGAGCCCTACTGATGAACTAGTACCAGTTTAGTAACCTGACTCCTCCAGATGGATTTGCTCCGCATATCCATCTGGAAACCTTCCGTTGAAGTAATTTTGGGAAGGGGCGAAAATACTGGTTAGCTGATTGGCCTATGTTGGTGATAGTCGGGCCAAATAAACCAATCAGATCAACGAAGCATATGACGTACTAACAGAGCGACGACGAAGAGGAGCCAATTGATAGATCAAACTCTTGCCAAACCAGTCGGGAGAAGAGCAAAAACATCTTTTCCTCTGAGAAAAGCCTCCAGAGCAGTGTTTTGCTCTTCTTTCAGTGAAGAAATACTCTGTAATTCCGATAAAACTTGCTCGATAGCCACGCTAACGCTAGTTTCATCGGCTGAAGCCGCCATGTTCTTTAGACTGAACTGTCGCGCTTCTCGTTGCGTCACACCTCAACCCGCCTCAAAGCCAACGCTGATTGGACGTTCGTTTGGTGAACGGCTCCAAATTTTCTTCAACGGAGAGTCTCCAGACTGATCTGCGAGTGAAACCTTGAAAGCTCGCGAGATCAGGATGGTCTCACGAGGCTACCAGTTTAGCGCGTTGTGTTTGGAGCAGTTTGGTTCAGTTGTGCGTTCCACACTGCTCGGACCGATCTCGGCACGGTTCCAGAAGGTAGTGTAAATGTAGCCTGACGTAGTCCTACTCAATTCTAGTCAGAATGAGTCTGATGCTGCTCCATAGAGCTGTGATTATGGGGCGTGTTTTGAACGAACCAGGAAAAAAAATGCCTCTGCACTCAATTGGATAGACCTACAACCAATAAGAGCAACGGAGTGCGTGACGTATGTTAAGCGACGCATAGTTGTTGTCAACAAAAATCAAAGCGTGCAGTTGCACGCCTAGAATAAGAAGATGAGCCTTGATCGCGTTTCTCTGTTCCTCTTTTAAGATGAATTTGCTGTCGATATCTTCTAGAACAGACCTAATAGCAGAATCTACACACCTCAACTCTCCAGCGGCAGCCATTGTTGTTGTCACCCAAGCGCGCTTTGGTGACGTGGTTGATTACGTTACTGTTGATCATCTGTCCATCATCGTATAAAGCCCGCCCTGACAATTTGATTGGCCCGCCAGATATTGTGCGAGCATACTCGCGCTACTATTGAGCAATGCCAGACCGAACTTCACGACCTCAAACGTTGTGGGCGGGACTAAGTTCGGAATGGCACCCAGGCTAGTGTAAATGTGGCTTAAGACTAACAAAGTAAGCATTTGGGGCTTCCCTCTTGTAATACCAACTATGTAAGTTGGGAGATGACAGACCGCGATTGGTCAGGTCATGTGACCTGGAAGAACGTATGGCTTTACGGCCACAGGCTGTCATATCGTCATGGAGCTAAGGCTTTAGCTCTGCTATTTTTCCACCTGCTCGACCGCTGGTCATGAAAAGGAAAAAGTTTAAACCTTCTGAGGCTAAAAAGAGAAAACGGGAAAGGCACTGTGATTAGAGCTGATCAAACGCTGCAGTCCACAGGTGACGTTTTGAACTGGTTATGTATTTTAGCACTGAGAAAGACTTATTGCGTGAAGTTTCGCTCATGAATTGCGCCGGCGTTAATACACTGGACTCCACCGATGAGCGATTTTTAACAAATTCAAACCGTAAGCTGTCGTTTCTGAATGATCCATGGAACTCGGTGTGAAAACTGTTTTCTGAACAGAAGAAGTGTGCCGACATCACAGAACCGAACTCTAGGAACCGACCGGATCTTATCTACATATAGGTTTAATTCACAGCCTCCACCCGGCTAAAGTCCAGCCCAAACCACTGCTGCCACAATAAACAATAATGAGCCGACTTGTAAAGCAGGCATTTTAATAGCTTTGTTAATCATCTGTCAGGTAAAAGCATCGGACATTTACAGGGAGAACGAGTGTGCATTGAGGTCATAGTTCCGCTCAGCTGAACAGTAACACTAAAACAATCAAGATGCTTGGTTTGACTTCTAGAAACTCCATTTGCTCTTTTCCTACTAGAAATATCTGTATTTTCACAGATATTACTCTGATATACATGATGGATTTATGCCTGATCTTTTTTTTTCAGTTTGTTCGAAGGGGCCGGATTTGATTTCTGGTAAGATTAATTTATTGTGACCCATCGGAGCAAACCTTCACTGGAGTCATAAACAAAGGAGACGTTTTGAGTTCCCGTTCACAGCAGGCGGCCAAACGCGCATAAAGAGCCACAGAATGGAGGCCAGGAAGAAAATTCAATGAAGCGAAAAAGAAAAGGAGAAATTATTTATGGGGGCAGACTCGACCAAGTTAGCTGTGGGACACACATCACTGCCGGGAGGCCGAGCAGTTCTGGGGACATGCAGATGTAACAGAAGTTACCCCCCAACTCTCAGAACCATCTGACCCTCCGTTCTGTCCAGACAGAACCACACTGGAAAAAATGGAAAACTAGATAAGTCATTTTTTCTTAAAATAAATGCATTTTGTCTTTGATTGAGGAGGTAAAAGAGACATTTTGCCAATGGAACAAGACAATTTACACTTAAAATAAGAAAACACAATTGCATTGTCTTATTATAAGTGCATATCATCTGTCTCCCTTACCTCCATAAATTAAGAAACAATGCCCTCATTTTAAGAAAAAACGACTCATTTAGATTTTTATTTCTTTGAGTGCAAAGTTGTCACCCTTCAAAAACTAAAAAACCCAAATATCTAATTTCTTCTTAAAATTGGTGCATTTTTTTATTGAATTGAAGAGGAAATTGAGACACTTTGCCAATGGAACAAGACAATTTACATTTAAAATAAGAAAAAATCAATTGCATTGTCTTATTTCAAGTGCATAACGTCTGATTATCTTATTTTATGGTAAAAATACTCATTCCATTGGCAAACTATCTCATTTACCTGCTTGAATTAAGGGTAAATACACTTAATTTAAAAATTGTTTACTTATTTCCAGATTTTTTTTCCAGTGCACCAACCACCATAAACTGGGTTCAGACCACACTGCAAAAACAATCTAGAAATAGGTAAAGATTTCATAATTTAAGTGTTTTTACTCTTAATTTGAGTAGGTAAGTAAGAGGATTTGCCAATGGAAGGAGTATTTTTATTCTTAAAATAAGATAATTAGATAAAACTCACTGGAAATAAGACAATGCAATTGTTTTTTCTTATTTTAAATGTAAATTGTCTCATTCCATTGGCAAAGTGTCTCACTTACCTCCTCAGTTCAAGAAAAAATACACTTATTTTAAGAAAAATTGACTTATTAAGATTTAAATGTTTTGCAGTGCAGTCTTTAATACCCACTGAGACCACACAGGAAGGGAAGATTCCTATTAAGTCTCAACTTTTATTATTCAGAATCAAACGACACGCAAAGACCCGCTCTTTGTCTTTAATACCAGATATTATATTTCTGATAGAAGCAATTTTGTTATTTTTCTTAATATAGTCGAACAAGTTGGCGTTTGTCATTACATTGACATTATTTTCTTAATTTTTTAACCTGGGTTCCAATAACACTATTGGCTTGAAATTTTGAATTTCAAAGTATTTCACTGAGGGCCCTATAAAGGGTTAAACTGTGTGGAAGTTGCTTCATTCACGTTCCCAGATCCACATGCAGCAGCAGCTCCTTCTTTACAGTTTCTGTTGAAGTTGGATGTGAAGAGGATCTTCAGCAGGAGAAAAGCGAGTAATCTGGATGTTGTCTGCGTGGGAGGGCCGCTGACACGTCACCATGTTTCCTGCATCGATCTCCCTACCCGCCCTCCTCATAAACTAATGGGGCATTTCCTCTGATGCCACACCACCCAGCAACACTGTTTACCCTTCGCTCCGGAGGGGCAAACATGGACACACAAAGACACGCCAACAACACGCCACAAGATCAAACGGCCTGATGCTTACTTCTAAGCGAATAAATACGAGAACGCAATAATGACAAACGAGCTGAGTGACGGTGGACATATCCGGACGATACATCCGGAGAAAAAGGCTTCATGCTTTAGACAAAATGAGATGGAGTTTCTGAGGAGAGACGTGGAAGTGGAGCGAGGTGGCAGCAACGTTCCCTGTTTTCCTCAATCAGTCAGGAATAGATGTTGAAGCATCTGGCGCCCGTTTTCTGAGACGCCGCTCTGACGTGGGTAAAAGCCGACAGATAAGGAGAGCTTACGTGGGCATCCTGCGGCAGGTGGAGGACGGTGTGCAGCCGCTCGCTGTGATGGTGGCGCGACTCCTCTTCATAGGCCAGGTCCCTGTCGGCCTGCGGCAGCGCCAGGAACCTCCGGATGGTGCACAGGTTGTCCCACAGGGTTCTGTTCTCCGGGCTGGGGTTCTCCTTCCATCGAAGCAGCTCACACAGCCAGCCCTGCAGAGATCAGACCGCTTTATTAAAGCTTTCTGCTATCAATCTGGCCTCAAATATCAGTGGAAGTAAGAAGCAGGGGCCCCAAGTTCCTGGGGGCCCCATAAAACTCTCTTTACATGTATAGTTACACTTATTCATGCACATTAATTATCTTTTTGATTTAAATCCTTTCGCTAAAATGCCGTCAGAACGCTGATAATATTCAGTGTGTCTCAGACCCCCCCTTCAGTGTCCACCATATTGGATCAGTCCATTTGCTGCACATGTTCAGAAAGGTCCAAACAGACAGCAGCAAACCATTTGAAAACAAACCATGCAAAGAGCAGTGTTGCCAACTTAGCGCTTTAGTCGCTATATTTAGCCACTTTTCAGACCCCTCTAGCACTTTGATTTCTAAAAAGCTCCTAGCGCCAAATCTAGAGACTTTTTTCTGCTACTGGAGACTTTGGAGACAACATCTAAATGCAGCGAACTCTGCTCTCCAGAGCGAGTAGATTGGTAACCCCGCCTCCTGCTCTCCTCTATCTTGTCTGCTGTCATGATTCATGCAGCTATTATTTCATCCAAATGAAAAATGGAGAACAGAGAAGCAGATCATGGCTTGTCTACAGTGAAAAGAAGGACTGGGTTATTTACTTTGGCCTTTTTGGAAACACAGGAAGGAGCAATCAGCTAAGTGAGCTCAGTGCTTGGAAAAAATCTTTCATTCCTTTAGAGACAGCATGAAAAGTCAGCTGAGTACAAAACATAGAGAGGAAAACAAGAAGAAAAGGGACAAGAAGAGAGGGACACAACCTAGAACAGATAATGGATGTCTATTCTATTAACATTTCTCTATCTGTAGAATGGGGCTGTTTTATGTGTTGCCTTCTCTATTCAGAGGGGCCCCCTGCCTGTCTTTGCGTAGCGCCCCAAATTTCCTAAATCCACCCCTGCTAAAGAAATAAGACATGAACTGATACTTCAACATGAGTATTCCAAAAAAGTTCAAAAACCATCCACTGGATTTTGTTTCCAAGTTTGAAGATGTTTCGCTTCCCATCCAGGAAGCTTTTTCAATTCAAAGTATCATAAATAGCTTTGAGTTCAAGTCTTTATATAGTACACTGCAGAAACGATCTAGAAATAAGTCAAAACGTCTTAAAATAAGTGTATTTACTCTTAATTTGAAGAGGTAAATAAGATGATTTGCCAATGGAATGAGGATTTTTCCTCTGAAAATAAGATAATTAGAAAACATACATATGAATTAAGACGTTTTTTCACTTATTTTAAATGTACTTTTTCTTGTTCCATTGGCAAATTGTCTCACTTAACTCCTCAATTCAAGAACAGATACACTTATTCTACCGAAAAATTACTTATCTGGATTTTGATTTTTCCAGTGTAGCCAAAAACTTGTTTTGGTTTAGAAAACATTCAAACTGAACCAGAGGAACGGTAACCTGACTCCGCCAGATGGATTTGCTCCGCATATCCATCTGGAAACCTTCCTTTGAAGTAATTTTGGGAAGGGGCGAAAATACTGGTTAGCTGATTGGCCTATGTTGGTGATAGACGGGCCAAATAAACCAATCAGATCAACGAAGCATATGACGTAACAGATTAGTGAAACCTTGAAAGCTCGCGAGATCAGGATGGTCTCACGAGGCTAGAGGAACGGGTCCGCCCCTTAGGAATGGAGAGTCGTTTGGGTTTTTTGTTGGCCTGCAATGCCTGGGTTGAACTTTGTTGGAATGACTATGATCTGGATGAGTGCACTGGAAAAAATCGAAGTCTAAATAAGAAATTTTTTCTTGAAATAAGTGTATTTGTTCTTGGATTGTGGAGGTAAAATACACATTTTACCAATGGAACAAGAGAATTTACATTTAAAATAAGAAAACACAATTGCATTGTCTTATTTTAAGGGCCTTTTATCTAATTATCTTATTCTAGAGTAAAAATACTCATTACATTGGCAAACTATCTCATTGACCTACTTAAATTAAGGGTAAATACGCTTAATTTAAGACATTTTTACTTATTTGTAGATCGTTTTTCTAGTGTGAGAATCTTCACCAGCATTCAGCATGACCATTTTTTCTTGGATGGGTTTCGGCCGTCATGTATCTGCATTCTGAGATTTATTTGATTTATATACTATTACTGAGATCACATGATGTATTATCCATTAATAATGTTTTCATTTTTTTGCTTCTAATGCTTCTTTTTGTTTTAATTTACTATTACATTTATTTTTGTTATAGGATGTTTAGCATTTTAATAGACAAAGAAAAACTTGTTTTATAAAGTTTCTTTGAGGATAATAAAATATTGCTATAAAATAAATCTGGTATAAAATGTAAAATACCGGTAATTACAACAAAAGAAATTCAAGCAATACACTGAAAAAAAATCTAAATCTGGACTAGTCAGTTTTTTCTTAAAATAAGTGCATTTGTTCTTGAATTGAGGAGGTAAAAGAGACATTTTGCCAATGGAACAAGACAATTTAGATTTAAAATAAGAAAACACAATTGCATTGTCTTATTTCAAGAGAATATTATCTAATTATCTTATTTTAAGAGTAAAATTACTCATTCCATTGGCAAACTAGCTAATTTACCTACTCAAATTAAGGGTGAATACACTTAATTTAAGACATTTTTACTTATTTTTAGATCGTTTTTGCACTGTATTAGTTTAGTTTAGCCTTTAAATGACACTTAGTTCAGGATCTAAAATATGCAAAAATGCATTAAAATAAGTATTTTTGCCTTAAATTTGAGGAGGTAAAGAAAATTCGTATTTCAGCCCTTAAAAAATGAAATTCGACATCATGCTCATGAAATAAGAAATGGTGTTTTTTTTTTCTAATTTAAATTAAAATGATCTCTGTTGACAAATTATCTTACTTACCTGCTCAAATGAAATATTACACTAATTTAAAAACAAAATTAACTTAAAAAATGTAATTTTTTTAAGCAGTGAGACCCCAGAAGAAAAGGTTTTGTCTCCTTTAGTTTCTCATTTTGGGATGGAGACATTCAGCAGGTCCTGATAGGACCTCAAGGCCCTGAGGGGTTGTAGTGCTGTGAAAGATGACAGATGTAAACCGGTGTTCAAGTTCTCGACGGAGAACAGGAAACCAGGGAAGTTGTGTTAGAAGTCCTGCACCACCCACAATTTATTCCTCTATTTTTCCAACATGCTCCCATTGACGGCGTTCTGCAGGTAAGGGAGCTATTACGGCTAAACTCACACAACCTCAGCCCAAAGAGTCAGAACTAACCCCTGCAAATTGAGCGGAAAAGTCGTGGATCTACAGGATATTCAATGAGGAAGATGGAGAGGATTGAATTATGCCCGCTAGGCTGCTTGGGTTTGTGACACCAGCTGTCGTGTTCAGCCAGCCTCCTCGGGCAGCATGTGCCGCCTAATAGGCCCATCATCTCTCTCCTCCTCGCTCTCCGTCCTTGTGGCCAGCTGCAGCAGATGGGTGCACCGAGCCGTGACCCTTCGCCGCCCCCGCAGACCGCCAGCCCCGACCTGGGGGATGGCGCTCGCCACTAATATACGCATCCACACAGAAACACACATGTGCTGCAGGTACCCATACATACAAAGACCGGTCTTTGAGCCAGATGCAAAGGACCTATAACCCCCGAACTTTTCCACATTTTATCACAAACCAACACAAAGTAGCTAAGTGGAAGGAAAACAATGCACAATTTTCTACAATTTCTCACAAATAAAATGTGGCATGCATTATCTTTTCAGCCCCCTTTACTCTGCTATGGATAAATAAAACTTAAAGGTGCGTTCAGCGTGGGAGATGAATGTTCTGGAGAGGTTTAAACCAGAGTTTAAGCATCTCACAGGGCGCTCTTAATCCCTCAGCTGAACATGAAGCGACTCTGGCATCGTAAAAAAACAAGATATGGATGTCCACCTAAACGGCAGGAGGCTGAAACAGGGCGATCTGCAGACAGCAGTTCTCTCCACTTTGTTAAAGGAGAAGTTAGGGAAGCCATTAAGAGCCCAGAACCCAAGTTAAGGCTTAAAACAACTGCAGACGGTTCTCGTCCCGCTTCACCTTCCAGCAGGACAAGAACCCTGTGAACATTTGTCCATATTGGGTCAGATCAAAAGCTATTTAGTGTTTGAATTTCTTGAACTTTCTGCAAAGAGGAAGACCTTTAATGTGCAAAAATGGCAGAGCTAATATAATTTAAAACAGGGTTCACCAAACTTTTTAATGCTGAGAACTAATTCATGGTTACTGAGTTATACTATGGGGCTGCTATAGGCTTAGACTGCTGGAGGACATAGGGACCCCCATTTCATCATTCTGCTTCATTCTATCTCTATTCTCCCACTCTGCAGAATCTGTTAGTTCAATCTCTAACCTTCTGCTCTCTCTGCTTTTTCTCATAGTAGCTTCATCTGGTCTGTTCCTGTTTGGCTGTGACTCCATCCTGGAGAGAAATATCAGCTGTGCTGCTGCCATCAACACCTTTGTTTCTAGATGTTGGAGCTTGGCCTGTTTTCCAGTGTAGTCCTGTTTCTCTGACTGTGACTAACTGGATGTGCTCTCTTCATCCTCTGACATGGGAGCTGGCTCGGAGCTCGTCTGCCTGGCTGTGTGTTTCCTGGACGGGGCCGCCTGTGGAGCTGGTTGACAGTTGCCTTTTGTATCTATGCTTCTTTTTCTACGTCTGCTTCTGTCTCCTTGAACCCCAGTGGGCCTCAGCAGATGGCCGCTCACACTGAGCCTGGTTCTGCTGGAGGTTTCTTCCTGTTCAAGGGGAGTTTTTCCTCTCCACTGTCGCTACAAGCATGCTTAGTGTGAGGGATTGCTGAAGAGTCAATGAGTCGATGCAATCAGCTGGTTTTCCTTAGATAGAAAACTTTGAATCAATCTGACTGGATGATCTGGTGAACTGGAAAGTGACCTGAGACGACATGATGAGAATTGGAGCTATAGAGATAAACTGAATTATAATGATGTTTTTATGAGTTTTAACAGTTTTTATAATGTCAATTTTTAAAGTAATAGGAAATAAACAACATATTGGGCCAACATATTCTACTGGCCATGGATCCTTTTAACAATAATAGTTTGTTTTTCACATGAGATGCCAATAAAATCTACAAAAAGATGGATGAAGCAGGATTCTTAGCAATAAATATAATAATATATATTTTAAAATCATTAAGATTATACAATCAAACACAGAAAGGTTTGGTTTGAATTTTCTCCATGCAGGAAGGTTTTCATCACAGCCGCTTTTAAAATAACTTCCAAACTGGTTTGATGTGGACCGCAGACGGATCGACCTGCCTGTTGAAGGATGGAAGCATTTTTCCACTTTAAGCAACACAAACTATGTCTTGCAGTTGTAATGAAAAGCTGACATCTCTTTATTGTCTGCAGGGCTCAACGGCTCCTCAGGCAGAGAGAAAACATCTGCAGCCACATTCAGAGCACAGAAATACACCTTATCGCTGCTCTGGATCTTCTCTGTTCTGCCTGTTGTTTTAAGAGTGTTTCAAAGCTACAAGATGATGAAAATTATTTCTATTTATTGGACTCAGGACACCCAGCAGCAGGTATTTGGAGCGTCGTCTCTCAGCTCACCTGGCTCTTGTTTGCAGCCACCTTTGCAAACAACGCCTGTGACACCTTGGCTCTCTTCATCTCCTGCTGAATCTCCTCATAGATGCCTGACGTGATGTTGACCAGCGACTCCAGCTTCAGAGGGAGGTCTGGGCCCGGCCCGGATGGCTTCGGCTGGAGAGGGAAGAATAACCAATCATCAGTGATCACGATCTCCTATAGTTCTGCTATAGGCTTAGACTGCTGGAGGACATAGGGACCCCTTTTTCATCATTCTGCTTCATTCTATCTCTATTCTCCCACTCTGCAGAATCTGTTAGTTCAATCTCTAACGTTCTGCTCTCTCTGCTTTTTCTCATAGTAGCTTCATCTGGTCTGTTCCTGTTTGGCTGTGACTCCATCCTGGAGAGAAATATCAGCTGTGCTGCTGCCATCAACACCTTTGTTTACAAATGTTGGAGATCGGCCTATTTTTCAGTGCACATGGTTTCCACGGGTCATTAAAAATCATTAGTCATTAAATTATTATTTTTTAATTTGCATTAAAGTTCATTAACCCTGTAATGCCAAATGTATCATATTTGATACATACGGTTTCTGAAATGTTTTGCGTCTGACACCTTTTGCATAATTTAATGGTAAAAACTTTGCTCAAAATCCTATCATACACAATCAGATATACCTGATAACAGCCAGTAGAAGACTACACAAAAAATAATATTGACTTATCGCATAGTAATAAATTATTAATATCAAAATTTTATTTCTGTTTTTTCTTTTTACATATTTTGTTAAAAGGCCAAATAAGGAATTCAAACCAAAAAAAAAGTAATTTTCTGTTTTGTTTTATTCTTGGATCGGGCTTTCAAGGGTTAAATGTGGTTATAGTGGCTTTTAAAATGATTTAAAAAAAATTATAAAAAACAATTTCATCAGATATATTAGTTCAGATATAACTGGTTCCGTGTGTTTGTGCGGAACTGCTTCTGGTTGATTGTAAAATCGTATATTTGGAATAGAAACGAGGCGGAGAAAAATCTAGAGAATGAGTAAAATGCAAATTTCAACAAAAGTGGCTGGAAAACGAGGAATTCAGGACATGGCTGCAGCCTGTCAACGGTAAAGATGATGTAAAAGATGACGTAGGATTGTGCAGTAAATATATATATATATGTATGAGAGTCATGGATACTCACTGATGGCATTAAAAATATTTCTAAGAGCATTAAAAGTGCATTAAAAAGCATTAAATTAGAGTTACTCATTACTGTATAAACTGGTGTAGTCCTGTTTCTCTGACTGTGACTAACTGGATGTGCTCTCTTCATCCTCTGACATGGGAGCTGGCTCGGAGCTCGTCTGCCTGGCTGTGTGTTTCCTGGACGGGGCCGCCTGTGGAGCTGGTTGACAGTTGCCTTTTGTATCTATGCTTCTTTTTCTATGTCTGCTTCTGTCTCCTTGAACCCCAGTGGGCCTCAGCAGATGGCCGCTCACACTGAGCCTGGTTCTGCTGGAGGTTTCTTCCTGTTCAAAGGGAGTTTTTCCTCTCCACTGTCGCTACAAGCATGCTTAGTGTGAGGGATTGCTGAAGAGTCAATGAGTCGATGCAATCAGCTGGTTTTGCTTAGTCAGAAAACTTTGAATCAATCTGACTGGATGATCTGGTGAACTGGAAAGTGACCTGAGACGACATGATGAGAATTGGAGCTATAGAAATAAACTGAATAGAACTGAAAATGTGCAATTAAAGAGTTGCTGAAGAGTCAATGAGTCGATGCAATCAGCTGGTTTTCCTTAGATAGAAAACTTTGAATCAATCTGACTGGATGATCTGGTGAACTGGAAAGTGACCTGAGATGACATGATGTGAATTGGAGCTATAGAAATAAACTGAATAGAACTGAAAATGTGCAATTAAAGAGTTGCTGAAGAGTCAATGAGTCGATGCAATCAGCTGGTTTTCCTTAGATAGAAAACTTTGAATCAATGTGTTGTGAATTGGTGCTATAGAAATAAACTGAATAGAATTGAACTGAATCAGGAGATTTAAAAAAAGAAAAGCAGACTTTATGCAGCCAAAGGAAAAGTTGTCCTTTATCTGCTGGTGAAACTACTATCAGCTGATGATGGAGTCGAGCCGGTCACTGAACATGCCGAGTTCTCCGCACATCTGCAGCGCACGTCTCCACATGACTGTTGTTTACAGATCGAAGTCATTAGGAGCCCCTCTTTTGTCTCTTTTTGGCTGTTTCTGTTTGAGCGGCCATGCGCTGGCTCTCTCTGAGCGCTTGTGTACACAGCGTTTGAAGTCATCCACGAGACGTGCACGGACCGGCTCGCTTACATTCCCTCAGCATAAACGATGCTGAGATAATTTTACATAGCCATAATAAGAACAGGGCAACTTATTCAGCCGCAGCCATGAATGGGCATTTGCCCTGAGATCAGAGGGAGCCGCCTTATCGCCGCTGCACATGGAGGACGGGTCGGCACGCTGGTTTCATGTGTGTGATGTTTACAGTCGGCTCATAAGAAGGCTTTTAAGACTGCTTCCAGTCAGAGTCCTCAGATCATGACATGCAGACGTCTTTGGAGGGAATTTTGTTCAATTATTGTTGCAGAGAACTCGGTTAGAAAATGGAGGTTTGAAAAAAAAAAAAAACGCAATCCTGAAATGAAACGTTAAGGAACTTATGAATAAAAAATAGGTCTGGAAAGTAACGTTAATGTGCATAATTATGATTTTGTTTTTTTACTGTATCTTTCTTTCCATTTTTTAACAGATTTTAAGATAGTTTTTTTTTTTTTTTACACCTTTGTTTCTAGATGTTGGAGCTTGGCCTGTTTTCCAGTGTAGTCCTGTTTCTCTGACTGTGACTGGCTGGATGTGCTCTCTTCATCCTCTGACATGGGAGCTGGCTCGGAGCTCGTCTGCCTGGCTGTGTGTTTCCTGGACGGGGCCGCCTGTGGAGCTGGTTGACAGTTGCCTTTTGTATCTATGCTTCTTTTTCTATGTCTGCTTCTGTCTCCTTGAACCCCAGTGGGCCTCAGCAGATGGCCGCTCACACTGAGCCTGGTTCTGCTGGAGGTTTCTTCCTGTTCAAAGGGAGTTTTTCCTCTCTACTGTCGCTACAAGCATGCTTAGTGTGAGGGATTGCAGGGATGACATGTGAATGAATTGGCGCAATAGAAATAAACTAAATTAAACTGAATATAATCTCTCTATTTCAGATTGAGTTTTATGAAATCAGATTCTTTTCAAATTGCATTTTTACAGATCACTTTCTCTTCACTTTATGCCCAATGCAAACACTCACTATTTGGTGAAATATGAGTGATTTTTTGTAAAACATCACTCATAGAGAAAGAGAAATTTGAAAAACTAAAATTTTAAATATATATTTATATTGTAAGAAATAAAATCAATATATCTGAGAAAAAGTAAAGCTACTCTCAAAACCTTTTTCTGTTTATTTCTGGTTTGGATTTTTTCCAAATGTCCAAGTATAGAACAGATTTCTCCCCATAGGTTTAAGGTTTAAGATGGCGAATAACTCACAGAGTTGGAGATTTTAGTCTTGTTCTTCCAGATGGAGGCCCAGGTATCAGGGGCTATTGGGTCGTCCAGGCTCCTCTCCCACACTTTCTAAGCAGAAACACGTACAGACATACACCCCATCAGACGTCAGTCTCAGCTACCAATCTACGGTTTTCTGCCAGTTTTGTGTTTTTACTGCGGTTGGAGAAGAGCTCTAACCTGTGAGAGGCGCTGGGCTCCGGGGTTGTTGGAGTTGGAGGAGGGCAGCCCCACTGAGGGGTTCATGGTGCGCTCTCTCTCCTCCTGGTAGATGCGATCGCGCTCACTCTCTGGTAGGTTCAGGAAGTTCTGCATAGCCTTCAGGTTGACCAGCAAGGACTGCGACGCCGTGCGAGGGTCCTCCTCCTTCCGCAGGATTTCTGACAGCAAGCCCTGATTAACAGAAGCCCCAACATGTCACCACTCAAACATTGGGCCAACTTCTGCTACTTTTTAAAGGGAAATTCAGATTTTTTTTTTAATTAAGGGCCAAGACCAAGAAGCCCCTTAAAACAACTCTAACCTCAGAAACCTCACAGCAGTTTCACTGCAAAAGCTGATTGAAAAATAAGCTAAATTTAATGCTTTTTTCCAATAAATTGAGCCAGGTAAATGAGATGATATGCCAAATTACATTAGCCATTTTCCCTTAAAATAAAATAATTAGATATCATGCACATACAACTTTTCCTTTGTATTTTTAGCTAAATCATCTCATTCAAATGGCAAATTATATTATTTACCTAATTAAATCAAGTGAAAATATATTTATTCTAAGAAAAATGACTTTTGCAGTGCACTATTTTACTCTGCAAAAATGATCTAGAAATAAGTAAAAATGTCTTAAATTAAGTTTATTTGGCCTTAAATTGAGCAGGTAAATAGTGCGATTTGCCAGTAAAATTAGTATTTTTACTCTTAAAATAAGATAATTAGATAAAAGGCACTTGAAATAAGACGATGTAGCTGTTTTTCTTAATTTAAATAAAAATTGTGTTCTATTCACTGCAAAAAAAATCTAGAAATAAGTAAAAATGTCTTAAATTAGGTGTATTTAGCCTTAATTTTAGTAGGTAAATAAGATGATTCGATGGAATAAGAATTTTTACTCTTAAAATAAGATAAATAGATAATTTGCACTTGTAAGAAGACAATGCAATTGTTTTTTCTTATTTTAAATGTAAATTGTCTTGTTCCATTGGCAAAGTATCTCACTTACCTCCTTAATTTTAGAGCAAATCCACTTATTTTAAGAAATGGTCACTTATTTAGATTTATAATTTTTGCAGTGTATGAACACTTTAGCACGGAGGCCATGGCCTGCTCAAACCCTGCGCATACCAGTGACGTCACGCTATATGATTGGTTGAACGTTGCCACGTAACATAAAACATTGTGGTTGCCCAGGCAACGATAATAACAATGCAGCGTTCGTGTGCCGAGTCGGGAGCATCTGAAGCAATAATGAGCGATGAAGTTTTATTTGATTGATAACAAAACCCCCCAAAAAATCAGTTTCTGATTAACAAAGTAACTGTTAGACCATGATATAAAGGGGTAGAGTTGGGAGGAGCAGTGGCTAGCTGTAGCTAACAGGTTAGCCTCTTTTAGCTCGCTCAGTTAGCCATATTAAGCTACACTACTTTTAAATTCAAGCCATTTTTTTCTTTTTTCTAGATGTTTTTGCAGTGCAGTCGCAATATCAGAGGAGATACACTGGTAAAAAAAAATCTAAAATAAGTTCATTTTTTCTTGAATTGAGGAGGAAAGTGAGACATTTTGCCAATAGAACAAGACAATTTACATTTAAAATAAAAAAAAACTATTCCATTGTCTTATTTATAGTGCATATTATCTAATTATCTTAAGAGTGAAAATATGATTTCAATTAGAGAAATCTCATTTACCTACTCAAATTAAGGGTAAATACAATTAATTAAATTTTTTTACTTATTTCTAGATAATTTCCAGTGTAAAGAATCAGTGTAATATTTAGAACACGTATTTCAGGATGTAGCCATTATCTCTTCTCTATTACTGTTATTATCAGTTCTTCATTTATAGGTTGAATAGTAATTTAAACAAAAGTCTTAAAAACTGATGGCATCTTGCAGAATGGATTTAACAGCTCAAAAATATCTGCCTGCTGCTGTTTTCCCAATTGTGCAGTAAAAAAAATCTTCTCTAAATTGGAAAAACATGGAAACTCCACTTCAGAGCCAAAATGAGGCAGTGTATTCTCATTATCAGTTCGTATGAAATCGTATGAAAAGTTATGCACAGTAATTTCGTAAGTTTTTGACGTTTTTTTCGTCGTATTTCGTCGTATTTTTACGTCTTTTCTCGAGACAAGATATCCTCGCGTATGCGCATCTTAGGCACCATTCAATAACATAGAATTTAACATACAATTAACCCTGACCCTAAGATACAAAACAGCAAGCAACCTAGTTAGAGACATCAAGAAGTAATTATTGCACTGTTTTTTCCAGTTTTACGTCCGTCCGTGGATCTGCTTTTTGGCTGCGCATGCGCACTGATCTGTTTTTTTCTAGGAAAAACGTCAAAAACGTACGAAATATTGTGCATAACTTTTCGTACGATTTTACAGAAACTGATAATGAGAATATGTTGAGTGAGGTTATAAATGCAGTGTGACCCATGGCATTCCGTGGGGCGGAAAACACGACAATACGTATTTATAGAGGCGTTACAGTAACATGCAGGCAAGAATATCGCATTTCTGCACAATGCCAGCAGGCAACTACCAGCAGAGCTCATGCATCTGTCCATTATTCAAAGCAGGAATTCAGAATTGTACAACTGAAATGAATACAAATTAAAACATCTGTAATTTAATAAAAATTGATTTTGGTTGTTTTTTTTTCCATTTTCTATTAGCGTCTGAGACATTGATTAATCAACATCTACTATTTTGATTGGCCAGAGTCCAGTAGGAGTTTCACAGTGAATCATCTTCCTCAGGTTTTGTGGATCTAGGATGAGATCTTACAGCTTTAATCAAAGCTTTGCAGAAAAGTTGAAACACCAGGCAAACAAAAACAAACAGTTGGCTGAAAAAGGTGGACTGGATGATAAGGAGCTCTTTAAATTTGACGAAGCAGCTTTTGCTGTTGGCCTCTAATAATTGGAGCCCATCAGGTTGATGCACTAAGGATCAGATGTTCTTCTTCTTCTTCTGGTTTTTTTGGTTCACCAAACCCCACCCACCCTATTTAATCTCTAACTGAAATGAGAAACCCATCTTAGTCTGACCAACAGCAGGTTGGATTTTGGTAACATTTAGCATATCAGTGCTAACGCTCATTAGCATCACAGCAGCGTATATAAATCTTCCTTTGGTTCGACGTTTGATTCTTTTAACTTTTCGGGACCAAAAAACGTTTACATTTTAAAAACTATGAAATAGATCTGATGTTTGCTAAATTTGACCAGATGATTTATGGAGTGAATTTTGTGCCATCATTGTTACAAGCAAACAACTCATTTAGTAATTGGAAATAGAATATAAAAAAAAAAAAAAAAAAAAAATCAAGATTTTCTAAATTTGAGAAAAATGCATTCCAGAATAAATTTTTTTTTTTTTTTATCATTCTTTGAATTGTTTTTTTTTTCTCTATTTTTTTTAATTTTCAAAATTTTCAACTGATTTATAATTTCAATCTTTTTTTTTTTTTTTTTTATGAATTCCTTTCTTTTCATTTGACAGATCACATTCCCATCACTTCCAGTCCAATAAATGATCCCAAAAAAATTAATTTTCAATTAAATAAAAAAAGTTAAATCTTGCTGAAAAAAAAAATAAATAAATAACAAAATAAAATTTGAAAAATGTAAAATCTATAAAGAAAAAATTAAAATTTGAATAAATGAATAATTGGAAAAAACAAGTTAAGAAAACTGTTAATTTACTCTTAAAACCTTTTTGATTTTGATCTTTTTCAAAGTTTAATTTGTGGATTGTGTTGCTTTAAGTTTTATTCACCAAAAAAAAACCCTTTTTTCATATTTTTATTTGCATAACATTTTCTTTAGTTGCAACAATAAAGGAACAAATTCCCTCCATGCTGATTATAAACAGAAATCTCCACCTGGCCTGTGAGCCTCCCTGTACTCTGCTCTAATGGGGCGTGCTGTGAGCAGGTTAGCGCAGCATGGATGCATCAGGTGTTCCTGCTGCTGGGAAGGCGGGGGAGGAGACCTGATGATCTCTCACCCCCTCCCCTCTGAACTCCTGCTAACCACAGGAAACCAAAGACACGAGGATTCCTTCTCTCACGTTTTACACTGGAAAAACCATCTAGAAATAAGTAGAAATTTCTTAAATTAAGTGCATTTACCTGTATTTTGAGTAGGTAAATGAGATAGTTTGCCAATGGAATTAGTAATTTTTACCATTAAAATGAGATAATTAGATAATATGCACCTGTAGTAAAATAATGCAGTTGTGTTTTCTAATTTTAAGTGTAAACTGTCTTGTTCCATTGGCCAAATGTCTCTTTTACCACCTCAATCCAAGAGCAATTGCACTTATTTTAAGTAAAAATGACTTGTCTAGATTTGGATTCTTTCCTGCTCATCACATAGTTTGGGCTCCTGCATCTGGATGGGTTCGATGGCGTTCCTGGCTCCCTACCTGGGTGCGGTTGAAGGCCACGCGGGCGAACACGGCCTGGGAGACGCTGGCTCTCTTCAGCTCGTCTCTGACCTGCTGGTAGATCTCAGAGGAGACCTCAGCGGCTGAGGGGTTGCTCCCAGGATGGTCTCCTCCACCTTTGGAGGAACCCCGAGGGATGGGGGGGTGGTTGAGGAACTGCTGGTTGAGGGTTTGAGGGTGCTGGTGGGCCAGCAGGCGGCTCACCGCCAGCTGCTGGTTGATGAGGTGGGCCATGGCCAGCTGCTGGCGAACCAGCTGCGGGGAGAGCTGCGGAGAGAGGAGCCCACCCGGCCCCAGCAGGGGCTGCAGGGGGCCGGGCGGAGGCGGCGGGGGAGGCGGGGGCACTTGTCCTGTGCGGAGGGGAGGGCTGTGGTGGAGGGGCCCGTGAGGGGAGGGCTGCTGCTGGGGAGGAGGAGGCTGCTGCAGCGGCTGAGAGGGGGCCTGCGGGTCGCCGGATCCGGCTTTGAGGAGGGGCCCGCCGGAGCTGAGGTGGCTGAGCTGAGCAAGGTGAGGAGGGGGTCTCTGTCCCAGGACGCAGAAGTCCGACATGTTGTCCCGCTCAACTGGAGACAGAAGACATGAAACAAAAAGCTTCAGTGAAAAACATTGCAAAACGATCTAGAAATAAGTCAAAATGTCTTAAATTAAGTGTATTTACCCTTAGTTTGAGCAGGTAAATAAGATGAGTTGCCAATGGAAGGAGGATTTTTACTCTTTTAGATAATATACACTTATTAATGGAGCCTAGGCGGAAGTTTAACTGAATAACCTGATTATTCGTCTTCATTTGCCTGTGACTCAGCCAATCATCTTTGAACCACGCCTCTACGAAAGCCAATCAGCATCTAAAGCTCATCTTAAAAGGCCTCCGATCTGCAACTCATCTGCTCCCTAGTGCGCAGGCAGTGGCTGCGCCGTATGACTTCATTCAGATGACCCCGTTTCCACCCCCCTCCATCCCCTCCTCCACCATCGTAGCTTAAGCTTCATCAGAGTTTCATTCCTCCCGGACTCTTACTGCGTTCCCTGTCTCATCTTAACCGGTCAGGCAGTAGACCGCCATGTTGAGCCTGGTTCTGCCAGAGGTTTCTTCCCAACGGGGAGTTTTTCCTCTCCACTGTCTCTTCATGCTTGCTCATCATGGACAGGTTCTCTCAACCTGTGTTTTCCAACTGGACTTCCATCTTCCAGGTCCCTGAGTGAAGCTCTAGTATCAGCTGGAGCAGTCCACTGGATCTCCCCATAAAGCTCAGCAGACCGTCTCACTAACCAGCAGTCTACAGACTGACCAACTCTATCTATCTCCTCTGCACCACCAGGTTCAGGCCTCGGGGGAAACAGCCTTATTCTTTACTCCTGTTCATGCATATCTATTAAAATTCAGCGCTATGTTTCCTGCTGAGGTCTGAGCGCCAAAGACCAAGTAACTGTATCAATAAATTTCTCCTAATTGTCTTTTCTCTTCGTCTTGAGTTTATCAGATTGAATTGTCTTGTTCCATTGGCAAAGTGTCTCACTTACCTCCTCAACTCAAGAAAAACTGCGATTAGTTTAAGAAAAAATGACTTTTTTAGATTTTTTTCCAGTGAAGCAACCGAGCGAGAAGCACTGAGGGCCTTACTCTTGATGTCCGCCGCGTCTCGACCGGCCCACATCTTCTCCAGATAATCCCCTGTTTAACAGAAGCAGCACACAATCAGTGGAACGCTCCAAACTCCCACCTGCACACTGCATTCATTTACCAAAAGCGTTTGGGTTTTAAAAATTATGGGAATGAAAATCAAAACACAAAGACAAAACACTGCAAAAACCTTCTGACTATGGGCCGGATCTATCAAAGGTTTGCGTGTATAAAAACGTGAGCTATTTCACTGCGCACGCTAAAAAATTTACAAACTGATCTATCAACAGCGTGCTAAAAGGATTTGGTCTTTAAAACGTGCTAAATAGCGCCTCTTATCCATTTAGTACCTTTTCTGCAATGAATATGCAATATGGGGCGTTTACACGCAAAAGTGCGTCTTGTGGGAGGATAACATGTAAATATATTAATTTAGCACTCGCAAAGTGTTTTATCAAACCTAAAAACAATTTTGCTAACGGTATCTGACTCTATATTTAACACGTTTCAAAAGAAGGTGCAAATGGTCTGTATGCGTAATTGCGCACACATGGCAGCGGTTATTGTCGCAAGAAGGAGACATGGAAATGAAGCAAGGAGACGCAGAGAACGCATTTTTTCACTCCGTGTGAATATTTTTGGAATGAACGAGGAAACGATCATCAAAACATGTCGTTTATCCAGCATTGCCATTTTGGAGCTGTTGGGGGAACTCCGAATGGATTTGGAGCCAGCCACAAGGAGGACCCACGCAATACCAGATATCACAAAACTCCTTGCAACGTTGCACTTTTTGCATCTGGGTCAGAGAGCTGGGATCTCCCAATCTCGTTTTTCAGAAGTGCTGTCTGACGGGGTCGGGGTTCTCCCCCTGCGCCTGTGGAGCAACATGCCAATGCTGCGGGGATGCGTAATCTCATCCACAGTCACTTCTTGTGAGCCATTTGGTCTGTGCATTTTTCTACAGGCCAATACAAAACACCTGTTTTTTTGTTGTTGTTTTTTTTTTTTTTACTGCAGTGAAGTAGAAATTCAGCCACATACCACCTTAGGGAATAAAGGTTGCCAAAGTTTTTTCTTTATATATCACTGTAAGATTTAAATTTCTTAATGCACTACTTTGCCGCAAACCACAAAACGCGCAAAACCATCATTTAAATAGGGCGTCTCCAACAGTTTTGCACCTGCCACCAGTTACGCAATCGCTCTTGTTAAATCACGAGCAAACCATGGTCCAGCCCCTCGCGCAAAATTCCAGTTTGCGAGCGCAAATTACTGCACGCAAAATTGGATCTTGATAAATCCGGCCCCATGAGTAAAAATCCCTTAAATTAAGTGCATTTATTTGAGTAGGAAAATAATAATACCATAAATATTATAAGCAATGCTCCACTGACAGTAAAATGATAATTTACTGAGTAAATCAGAGAATAGTTTCGGCTGCTGTCAGTTAGAACTGGTCAAAGTTTAGCCTCTGAGGTGAGTCGATCTTTATCAGTGCAGATGGAGCGTCTGCATGGTGCAGCATGAGAAGAAGTGATGCAGAAATTCTGTATCAATAGCTGCGTTTCCAGTGAACTGCTCACAGTGTAATTATTGAAATTATTATTTTATTTCGCATTATGTTCAGCACTGTTCATGTTACTACTGGCAGGAACGACAAAACGATGGGAAGTAGTGAGAGGATGATGGAGAAGCAGGTTTTTTTCTTCCTCCATTATCGATTTAACAAATTTACATTTAATTTTGATCACATGTCTTATTAATTGTGACATTTTTTTTTTATTAGCAGAATATCGGTTAAATTTGCTGCATATTTGATATAAAATCATAGCTAATGAAGCATGTTTGACTTCACAGAAAAATTAGGTTGCAGGACTTATGCACAAAATTAAATGTGTTCACTGTAAAAACTATAGACTGCAAAAATTTAAATCTTAATAAGTAAATTTTTCTTAAAATAAGTGTATTTTTTCTTGAACTGAGGAGGTAAGCGAGACACTTTGCCAATGGAACAAGACAATTTACACTTAAAATAAGAAAAAACAATTGCATTGTCTTATTTCAAGTGAGTTTTATCTAATTATCTTATTTTAAGAATAAAAATACTCATTCCATTGGCAAATCCTCTTACTTACCTACTCAAATTAAGAGTAAAAACACTTAAATTAAGAAATCTTTTTCTAATTCTAGACTGTTTTTGCAGTGTATAAAAAAATGAGTAAAATTTTAAAGTGTATTTACCCTTAGTTTGAGCAGGTAAATAATTATAATAAAATAATAAAAATATAAATAATTATAATATATATATATATATATATATATATATATATATATATATATATATATATATATATATATATATATATATATATATATATATATATATATATATATATATATATATAATTTTGCCAATGTAATTAGTATTTTTACTCTTAAGATAATTAAATATTATGCACTTGAAATAGGAGACTGCAGTTGTTATTTCTTAGTTTAAATTTATTTGATTGGCAAAGTGTCTCACTTACCTTCTTAATTTAAGAACAAATTCACTTATTTTAAGGAAAAAAAAAATCACTTATTTAGATTTACATGTTTTGCAGTGCAGATAAAAATCAAAGCACAATTGCAATGACACTGCAAAAACGATTTTGGAATAAGTCAAAATTTCTTAAATTAAGTGTATTTCCCCCTAATTTGAGCAGCTAAATCAGATGATTTATCTTTGATGACTAATTTTACTATTAAAATAAGATAAATAGATAATATGCAGTTGAAATAAAACATTTTTTTCTTATTTTAAATGTAAAATGTCTTGTTCCATTGGCAAAGTGTCTCACTTACCTCCTCAATTCAAGGAAAAATGCACAAATTTTAAGAAAAAAATGATTTATTTAGATTTCAATTTTTTGTAGTGAAAAGAATTGACTGTAAATGTTAATTCTACCATAAATATTGATAAAATCTCAGCTGATTCTCAACAAACTAACTGTTGAAGTAATTACCACTATAAAAACACCAAATGTTTCACCAGTGTTTGCTTTGGAAGACATGTGATGAAGATGCTTTGTGCTGCGATAACCTGAGCGAGTGGATAAACCTTCTGCTGCTGCCTTTTAGCTGCAGCTCTGCACTGAACAAACGCAAACATGGATTCAACTTCAATATCTGAGGTGTGCTGCCATCTTCTGCAAACAGAAACCAACAAAACTCAACTCAAAAACTCAAAGAATCTGATTCTTTAAATGCATCAAAGTAGAAAACTATGATGTGTTAAAAGCAGCACTTTAACTTAAGGATGTTCACACAATGGCAGCTGGTTTCAACATCAGGGAGGGACAATTAAACATGAGGAGAGAGCAGAGATAACAGGAAGGTTGGACAAACTGGAGCGGGCCGGACAAAGTTTTTGCCCTTTGAGGCAAACATGTAGAGTGAGAATACTCGGAGGCCAAAAGTTTTGATTGTTTTTTTTTTATCGATTTGATTTTAATACTTGCTAAACAGTGAACTACGCATTACTTAAATGAAACAAGAAGTTTATGTAAAACAGGGATCTGCAAATCGGCGGATTTGAAATGTTTCCTGGTTAAAAAGAAAAACAAAGCAAAGAAAAAAGATATTTTCTCTACTTCTTTGTGTTTTTTTCAGGACATGCCACAAAGTGTATGGATGTTTTTTCTTCTATTCGTAACTGAATAAACTCAAAGCAGAGTCATACAGGACTCTGCAGAGGAAAGAAGCAGAGAGAAGCTGATCTGTGAAATGCAAAAAACAAAATTCAATTCTTAAAACTCAATTTGAAAAAGAGAAATAAAGAAAATAATATAAAAAGAAAGGAAAAGATTTAGAGAAACTTTATAACTCATTTTGTAAACAGGGTGTTAACAAAACAAAATTTCGTTCAGTACAGCTCTCAAGACGTTTCCATTTGTTAAAGTGCAGCAGTGATCAAATGTTTTAGTTTACAGGTTACAGTTTCCCAACATTCAGCACTAACGGCGGTGGGGAAGAAGCTGTTCTAGAATCTACTGTTCCTGCATCGGATGCTTCGAAGCCTAATGGCGTATTGGCAGCGTTTTGGTATAAAGGGGGAAACCGTCAGTTCTCCTCCAGACTTCATCCCCATCATAGGGTGAGCCAGAAGGTGAGTGATGGATCCTCCCTGTGTTCACGCCCACCACCAACACACTTCCATGTAGGCATGATGCTGAATAACCTTCTTTCATTTCTTTTTCTTTCTTTTTCAAATTTTTGAGCAGGAGGTAAACAGCAGCTAGGTTAATACTGCGATCAAATGAATCTTTTTATGCAGCCTCTGTGCGCATGACACTGGCTGGTTCATCATTTCCTGCACTGGAAAAACGATCTAGAAATAAGTAAAAAACTTCTTAAATTAAGTGTATTTACCCTTAATTTGAGTAGGTAAATGAGATAGTTTGCCAATGGAATGAGTATTTGTACTCTTAAAATAAGATAATTAGATAACATGCATTTGAAATAAGACAATGCAATTGTGTTTTCTTATTTTAAATCTAAATTGTCTTGTTCCATTGGCAAGATGTCCCTTTTACATCCTCAGTTCAAGAACAAATGCACTTATTTTAAGAAAAAATGACTTATCAAGATTTAGATTTTTTGCAGTGTGGGCATCACGCTGCCGTGCGTTATGCAGAAGTTAGGCTGTGGTTGGACAGAAGTTCTTGAATCGTTATGAATACTCTATGCATACGCCCGGAATAGAAAAAATACATAGAAAGTTCAGCGTATGCCAGCGTTTTAGGAGATTCTGAGACGTCAGGCAGACGCTGGATGTATCCTAAAGGTGTGACAGGAGCCTTAGTTTCCTTCCTGGAATCCATTTTTCGCACTTGAGTCAAATCAGTTTCTTAAATCTTTCACACTGTCACTACCTGATCCATCCAGATATACACTGGAAAAACGATCTAGAGATAAGTAAAAATGTCTTAAATCACATGTATTTATCCTTACTTTGAGTTGGTAAATGAGATAGTTTGCCAATGGAACAAGTATTTTTGCTCTTAAAATAAGAAAATTGGATAATAAGCACTTGAAATAAGCCAATGCAATTGTGTTTTCTTATTTTAAGTGTAAATTGTCTTGTTCCGTTGGCAAAATGTCTATCTTACCTTCTCTATCCAAGAACAAATTCACTTATTTTGAGAAATAATTACTCATCTAGATTTCAGTTTTTTCCAGTGTACATCCAGGTCGCCCTCCATTTTATTTTGTTAAAAAGACCTAAATGATGTTTTCCCTCCCCAAAATAGTAAACGTACTAAACTATAATGTGTTAAAGGTTAATAATGTATTTCCTGAGATAATAAATGCCTTTAAATCCTTTCTGTTTTATCACTCTGTTCCCGATCTGCACCGGAATGGGATCCAGCGCTACTCCTGGGAGCTAACATTTTCATCTCTGGATTTAAACATAAATCTAGTCTTTTTAAGTTTAATGTTTTCCTTTCGTGTTAACCTTATGGTATATAGTGCATAATCTAATAAAAGAAAGAACTAAAACGCAGATAAACATGGTTTAATCGTAATTTACCGGACTGCTCTCAGCACGTCCAATGATGACGTCAGACAACATTTTTTAAAAAGCATCGAAATTGTCTCACAAAAGTCATGAAACATTTTTTTAAAGATGTGTATTAGCATTCTATAGAGAGTTAAGTCATTTTAGTGGCATAATGACATTATTTATGGACACCTGGATGAATATCTGTTGTGGATCGTGCTTCCGGGACGGATTGGTTAGTGACCCACACCTCTTTTATTTTGATTCACCTTCCCAAACAAATCAAGTGTTTTGTGCCGATGACAAAAACCTTTCTGAGTGTCCAGGGCTCACCTTTGATTTTCTTGTACTTCTTATACCAACGACCAAACTCCTGACATTTGGCAGTGGAGACGTTGGCATAGTACGAACTGTTCACTATGGAGGAAATCATGCTCTGAGGGGGACGAGAGAGGAGAAAGATAAATAATAACCAACACCATATGAAATGCTTTGACTCAACACCCACATGGCATGTCCACACACACACACACACACACACACACACACACACACACACACACACACACACACACACACACACACACACACACACACACACACATGATGGAAACAGACAACCATTAATCATGACTGGAAGCCACCCATGGAAAGCCAAGCCAGCGAGCTGCAGAGAGGGAATCTCCAGCCACACACACATATGCTAACAATTAATGCAATGACCCCCCCCCCCCCCCCCCCCCCCCATACCAAAGATGGCGTTAAACACAACATGCAAACACATTGCACAGCTTATTGTAGCAGGAACCAGCTGGCTGAGGAGGCAGCAACTTGGCATAGTTTCATAAAAACGCTACAGCAATCCCAATAATCTCTGCTGGGTTGCTTCTATATTCACCCCCCCTCCCATGCAGAATGAAAAGCATCCTCCTGGACCTGCAGGGGGGGGTCAGAGGGAGCTGCTCCTACCTGTGACAGAGGACACTCCTTGGCCAGAGTGCTTTGGTTCATCTCCTTCAGCAGCTCTTTGAGGGCGTTTCTCACGGTGGCGTGGTTCCACTGCTCACAGGGCAGATCTTCCAGCTTCGCAAAGCTACAGCAAATCAAAACCGCACAAAAAATACGTCATTCACAGCTTTCCATAGATCCAAAAAGCAGTCAGTCACAGCAGTCATTGGGGATGTGTTTTACATCGTTAAGATAAATCCACTTCCTCTTGATTAGTGAAAATATCTCCAGGAAATCAAATGTATCGCTTCTCCTTCAGGCAACATAATTATGTTCATAAACCCATAAGCTATCAGATGGTTAGCATGCGTTGTAGATGCAGTAATAAATCAATTAGCTCAACGTTTAACAGAGAGAAGATTATAGGCAGGAATTTTCACTGGTCAGACCCACACTGCAAAAAATGGAAATAATTTTTCTGAAAATAAGTGCATTTTTTCTTGGATTGAGGAGATAAAAGAGACATTTTGCAAATGGAACAAGAATATTTACACCTAAAATAAGGAAACACAATTTTATTGTCTTATTTCAAGTGCATTTTATGTAATTATCTTATTTTAAGAGTAAAAATACTCATTCCATTGGCCATCTATCTCATTTACCTACTCAAAATAAGGGTAAATACACTTATTTTAAGAAATTTTTACTTATTTCTGGATCATTTTTGCAGTTTTTCTTTGCAATAAAAAAAAATTTTGAAAAGAAAAAAAGCAGGGCTGTTTGTTTGGAAGAGGGAAGAATTTCTTTAAGTTCTACCTTTTATTAGCACAGAAAAAACCTGCAGAAACAGACTGAAAGAGGGGATTGGAACCAAATTAATGAAAGAAAAACACCTAATAACCAGAGAGCAGCTTAGTTTTAACCCGCCAGCAGCAAAGCTTTAGTTCACAGCATAAAAGATCAGGAAATAAGTAAAAAATGTCTTAAATTAAGTGTATTTACCCTTAATTTGAGTAGGTAAATAAGATAATCTGCCAATGGAATGAGCATTTTATACACTTAAAATAAAACAATTACATAACATGCACTTGAAATAAGACAATGCAATTCTGTTTTTCTTATTTTAAATGTAAATTATCTTTTTCCACTGGCATAATGTCTCACTTATCTCCTCGATTCAAGACAAAATGCACTTAAGAAACAGTGACTTATTGCGATTGACATTTTTTACAGTGTTCCTGCGCTTAAAAAACAGAAACTGTCCTTTTACCAAGAATTAGGACTGGGAATCCAAAACTCTAACTTGAATTAATGATTTACTTTTATAAGTAACGCAATAAAACAAATGATGTGTTTATCAGAGGTGAAAAAAGTAATCGTATTCTTTACTAAAGGAAAAGGTAGATACTTGTGTAAAAAGATAAAACTACTGACTCCTGTGAAAAGGTGAAAAAGGGTCATAAAAGTAATGAACACAAAAATAAATATGAAGTTTTTTGCTTTTGCTCTGTGTTTGTAAAGAGACTCTGGTTTCCATCCAAATTAGAACTTCAGCAGCATAATATAGATTAAAGTAAAAACACGTCCTGCATGAGCAGCTGAGTACTTTTACAGCTTTTGAGTTTATCACAGCAATAAAGCTCCATATAGTTCACATTTAAAACAGAACCTGAAATATAATCAAAATCTGGATCTAAAATATAATAAAAGAGTAAAATCACAACAGAAGCTGCAAAGTAGTCCACAATAATGGGACCCAGGTTGACCTATGACCTCAGGAACCATGAAGCCTGGAAGTGATTGGCTGAAGCTCCATTTACAGTGGATGCAATGATCTAGAAATAAGTACAAATTTCTTAAATTAAGTATATTTAACGTTAATTTGAGTAGGTAAATTAGATTGTAATGAGTATTTTAACTCTTAAAATAAAACAATTATATAATATGCACTTGTAATAAGACAATTAAATGTAAATTGTCTTGTTCCATTGGCAAAACCTCCCTTTTACCTTCTCAATTCAAGAACCGATGCATTTATTTCCAGGAGAAATTACTGATTAAGATTTCCTTTTTTTGCAGTTTGAGCCTGCAGATTAATACAGACTCCCTCTGATGACATGGTCAAAAAAAATGTTTAATTGTGGCCACGAAGTAGTATTTCGCGGCCACGCAATAAGTATAACGTGCGCACAAAATACTACTTCGTGGCCACGCAATAAGTTTAACGTGCGCACGAAATACTACTTCGTGGCCACGCAATACGTTTAACGTGCGCATGAAATACTACTTCGCGGCCACGCAATAAGTTTATCGTGCGCACAAAATACTACTTCGTGGCCACGCAATAAGTATTATGTGCGCACGAAATACTTAATTAATAATAATAATTAATAATATCAATAAATCCGCCCCTGTTTTCAGGCTTATGTTAACTGTAATAACTTATCTTGGACAGGCTGCTATGTAAACGGGCCTTTCGTCCTTCGTTTAGCTATGCTGCGGTTGTTTACACTATGCCTTTTCCACCTAAAATGGTGTCTTAGCAACAAATGTCACGTGACTGGCGGAGACCGACTGGGTAAGCAAATCGAGCGCGCCTTAGACCTTAGAGAAGGCGCGCTCGATTTGCTTACCCAGTTGTCCAGGAATGATATTAATATTATTAAGTATTTCGCACGTTAAACTTATTGCGTGGCCACGAAGTAGTATTTCGTGCGCACGTTATACTTATTGCGTGGCCACGAAGTAGTATTTCGTGCGCACGATAAACTTATTGCGTGGCCACGAAGTAGTATTTCGTGCGCACGTTATACTTTTTGCGTGGCCACGAAGTAGTATTTCGTGCGCACGATAAACTTATTGCGTGGCCACGAAGTAGTATTTCGTGCGCACGTTAAACTTATTGCGTGGCCACGAAGTAGTATTGCGTGCGCACGATAAACTTATTGCGTGGCCACAAAGTAGTATTTCGTGCGCACGTTATACTTATTGCGTGGCCACGAAGAAGTATTTCGTGCACACGTCAAACTTATTGCGTGGCCACGAAGAAGTATTTCGTGCGCACGTCAAACTTATTGCGTGGCCACGAAGTAGTATTTCGTGCGCACGTTAAACTTATTGCTTGGCCACGAAGTAGTATTTCGTGCGCACGTTAAACTTATTGCTTGGCCACGAAGTAGTATTTCGTGCGCACGATAAACTTATTGAGTGGCCACGAAGTAGTATTTCGTGCGCACGTTAAACTTATTGCGTGGCCACGAAGTAGTATTTCATGCGCACGATAAACTTATTGCGTGGCCACGAAGTAGTATTTCGTGCGCACGTTAAACTTATTGCGTGGCCACAAAGTAGTATTTCATGCGCCTGTTAAACTTATTGCGTGGCCACGAAGTAGTATTTCGTGCGCACGTTAAACTTATTGCGTGGCCACGAAGTAGTATTTCCTGCGCACGTTATACTTATTGCGTGGCCACGAAGTAGTATTTCGTGCGCACGTTAAACTTATTGCGTGGCCACGAAGTAGTATTTCGTGCGCACGATAAACTTATTGCATGGCCATGAAATACTACTTCGTGGCCACAATTAAAAAATTTTTTTGACCATGTCATTAGAGGGGCTCCGTAGATTAAAGCTTTACACTGCAAAAACAACCTAAAAATAAGTAAACATCTCTTAAATTAAGTGCATTCACCATCAATTTGAGTAGGTAAATAAGATAATTTGCCAATGGAAAAAGTATTTTTACTTAAGATAATTAGATAATATGCACTTGAAAAAAGACAATGCATATTTTTTTTACTTATTTTAAAGCTAACTTGTCTTGTTCCATTGGCAAAGTGTCTCATTTACCTCCTCAATTCAAGAACAAATCCACTGATTTTAAGAAAAGCTGACTTATTTAGATATCATTTTTGCAGTGCATCATCTGATATAGAGTTTTGGTATTTTTATTTTAGCTTTAGATAAATGAGTCAGACTGCGAGCATAGCGTAGCCCTGCCCCTGCTTTGGTCCCACAGATAAACAAGCCTGGCAGGAATGTGGAACAATAGAAAAAGAAGAAAAAAAAACCCTCTCATGTGGAGTTTATCTGTTTTTATCTGTTCATCAGGATGCTGCTTCATTTCTTCTCTGGAACCAGGAGTTCCCAAAGCATGGACCCTCCCCCGCCCCTCTGACGCAGATAGATAGCACATAGATCTCCATCAGAGCCTGTGTGTTTCAAATCCACTGCAGTCACATCAGCTGACGTCCACCTCCTCCCCTGCATATAGTCTCTGCTCTGCCTCACATGCTTTTTAAATCCAACAACAGTTTGCAGGTAAATCTGACCTTTGCAGCTGAATATGGAGCGTGACCATGTGGTAGACCTCCATCAGCATGTCTGCCACCGTGGCTTCAGGAGCGTCGGTGAGGAAATGGATGGGCAGAGGGTTCCACCTTCCCACCTTGATGATGCCTGGACACAAACAGAACACAGATGCTAATCTTTTAAAAATTAAACGGTTTTTGGAAGAAAACAATACGGTCGAACGCTTCTCTGATTGCTGTTGGCAAACATGCTGGTATTCATTTTTTATACCATTCAGTGAAAAGCACAAATTTAGTATGGTGGTGAAGATTCTCAGTCATCCAGGTCAAAGTCATTCCAAAAATATTAAAAAACAATCTACTGGACCTTTTTTCCAAGTTTGAAGACGTTTCTCTTCTTATCCAAGCTTTTTCAATTCAAAATGTCAGAAATGGCGTTGAGTTCCAGGTTTTATACCAGAGGTAACCAATTAAAAATTAGCGGCGTCACAATGAAAAAAAAAACAACAATCAGCAAAGGTACGGAGACATTTTTAATTATAATCTGTGACTTTAAAGTCGTAGGGAAGAGGCCGTTCCAACCGTCGCATTTCCGAATTCTCCAGAGTGGTGCCCGACTTTACATGAGTGAATAAAGTGAATGTGATTGGTCGATTATCAAGGGGGTGGGATTGTTGTGGTGGTAGGTTCACAAGCAAGTTTGGTTGTGGCCGGTTTGTGTGAAGCATCTTGCTAACCAGTTAGCAACTTAGTGCTAGCAGGTTCCCAATAGCCTCGTGAGACCATCCTGATCTCGCGAGCTTTCAAGGTTTCACTCGCTAATCAGTCTAGAGACTCTCCGTTAAAGAAAATTTGGAGCCGTTCACCAAACGAACGTCCAATCAGCGTTGGCTTTGAGGCGGGTTGAGGTGTGACGCAACGAGAAGCGCGACAGTTCAGTCTAAAGAACATGGCGGCTTCAGCCGATGAAACTAGCGTTAGCGTGGCTATCGAGCAAGTTTTATCGGAATTACAGAGTATTTCTTCACTGAAAGAAGAGCAAAACACTGCTCTGGAGGCTTTTCTCAGAGGAAAAGATGTTTTTGCTCTTCTCCCGACTGGTTTAGGCAAGAGTAGCCTGGCTTGTGGTTGTGTTTTCGTCGTCGCTCTGTTAGTACGTCATATGCTTCGTTGATCTGATTGGTTTATTTGGCCCGTCTATCACCAACATAGACCAATCAGCTAACCAGTATTTTCGCCCCTTCCCAAAATCACTTCAACGGAAGGTTTCCAGATGGATATGCGGAGCAAATCCATCTGGTGGAGTCAGGTTAGGTTCCCAATGGGAAATTCCATTGGGACCAAGTAGCACTAAATTGGTGCCTTAGAAACGACGCTGTCAAGGAACGCTATGGACAGCGGAAACATGCAAGAGGAGGAGAGTTTAGTGTCGGAGGTCGTGGATGAGTCTCCTCCGTCATCCATTTTTTATTTAGAGGAGGAAAGCGGGGACGAAGATGTTGTGGAAGAGGACGCCAGGGCGGCAGAAGCTTGGTTTGGTGTAGAAGGCTTCCAGCCGTACATGTTTGAGCCCTTGCCTCGCAACGCTGCCAGTTCTGTTAGCTCTACGCCTGCCGAAGACACAGACGTCCATCCCCGTGAACACTGGGACGCAACTCAATGGGAAAGGAAACGATTCTGATTTCAACCGTTGCGTATATTAGCTGCGACATACGAATCAAGATGCTATGACCGAAAACATTTGATTGACAGATGATCGTTGATATATGATTGGCTGAATTTAGGTGTTCAGGCTGACGTATAACTAACTGGCCTGCAGAAGATAATGAAAAAAACTGATTTTAAGACAGGATTTTTTCTTTTATAGACATTTTCTAACTTTCGGGACAATATGGTCTGATAATGAGAACATTTATATACATGTTTAAGCCAGAATAATTTACTAGATATAAGTAAATATGTCTTAAATGAAGTGTATTTACCCTTAAATTGAATAGGCAAATGATATAATTTGCCAATGGAGTGAGTATTTTGACTCTTAAAATAACATAATTAGATATTATTCACTTCAAATAAGACAATGCAGTTGTGTTTTCTTATTCTAAATATGAATCGTCTTGTTCCGTTGGAAAAATGTCTCTTTTATCTCCTCAATTCAGGAACAAATGCACTTATTTTAAGAAAAAAAGAATTCTCTAGATTTTGATTTTTTGCAGCAAAAACATGCAAATTGAAACGGACGAACGAGTCCACCCCTTTGGAACTAAGGTTGCACACTGGAAAAATGATCTAGAAATAAGTAAAAAAATTTTAAATGAAGTGTATTTACCCTTAATTTGAGTAGGTAAATGAGATAGTTTGCCAATGGAATTAGTATTTTTACTCTTAAAATAAGAAAATAAGATAAAATGCACTTGAAATAAGACAATGCAGTTGTGTTTTTTATTTTAAATGTGAGTTTTCTTGTTCCTTTGGCAAAATGTATCTTTTACCTCCTCAATCCAAGAACAAAAGCACTTATTTTAAGAAAAAAACAACTTATCTAGATTTCGATTTTTCCAGTGCAGACATTTTCCTCTGGTTCAATTTGCATGTTTTCTAAACTAAAACAAGACTTTGTTGGGCTACTCTATAAAACCTGGAACTCAACGCTATTTCTGACATTTTGGATTGAAAAAGCTTCCTGGATGGAAGAGAAACGTCTTCAAACTTGGAAACAAAGTCCAGTGGATTTTTTTTTTAACGTTTTTGGATTAACCATGACCTGGATGACTGAGCATCTTCACGAGCAACATCATGGTTTAGCTCTGAGGTAAATGGAGGGACCAAAGTCCAGTGGATTGTTTTCTTTTTTTACTTTTTTGTAATCGAACACATGTAGTGATTTTTCTCTGAGTAGAGGACTTCAAATCTCTCAGCTGATTCTTTTGACAATTTCAGCAACAACTGAAATTTAATGGCCTAAAGGACAGGAAAACAAAACAATAAAGTATAACTAGAAACAAGAACTTTGACATTCCTACTAATTTAAACCTTCTGTCAGATATTACCACCCAGATTTTATGGCTGGCAGGTCTTCCAATTAAGTTAAATGCAGAAGAACATGTGCTGCCTAACAAGAATCATGACACAAACAAGTGGCCTTCAAGTCCCAGAGGTTCATGTCAGTTAGCGTGTTAGAAATGTTTGACCGCCACCCCCATGTCTCCCCGACGTGATGCAAGAGCTCAACATAACCACAAAACTTGTCAGTCATGCCTAATATGCTATGAGCAGATACTAATAGAAAACAGAAGGGGGGAAAAAAAGCTTTTCTGTTCCACATTCAGCTTCTCAAATCGAGCCAGCAGAACCACAGGTCATCTTTTCAAAGACTTTGATTTACTTATAAAAATAAAACCGGCAAATGACTGTTGCATTTTTATTACATCCTGGGAGGGAGAAACGGCCCATTGCCAACAGTATTTACTCGTCTTCCTCCTCGTTACTGACTTCTAGGGTTTATTATCATGGTGGCCCATCTTTTAGTCCTCCTACAGCTGCAGCTGAAGGCTTTCCATAAGCTTTAGGGAGCGTTTTCTGCGAGGATTCTTCACCGTTCTGCTAGAAGACAAGAGAAGAACCCTTGAGTGGCACTACAGTCCAAGGTTTGGTTTGCAGAGGCCATAAAACAACAGCCTGATCTGTTTACAGCTGGTTTCAGATTCGGATAAAAAAAAGAAGGCTGTGGGGAGCTAGATGGAGCAACCCGGATATGCAATTACAAAAACCTCCATGACTTAAGGTAAAGTGAAATGTGTGGTTAAAAAATGTACACCGCACATCTCAGAAATACAGTATGCCCACAATGAAACATGGTGGTGGCAGCATCATGCTGTGGGATGCTGTTCTTTAGTAAAGAAAGAGGAGCTGGTCCGGGCTGAATACAGGAAAACCCAGCTATGTTTCTCATGCACAACATTTTATGATCATTTTGAAAATATATTTGGATTAAAGTAAAAAAGTTAATCGGATTTTAGCCGCACTAAAATGGCCGATCGGAATAAAAATGGGTAATGTTAGCATTGTTGCACATGAGCGAAGCACAGCTTGATCGATGACACTGTCGGGTCTTTACACTGGAAAAAATCTAAATCTATATAAGTCATTTCTTCTTAAAATAAGTGCATTTGTTCTTGAATTGAGAAGGTTAAAGAGACACTTTGCCAATGGAACAAGACAATTTACATTTAAAATAAGAAAACACAAATGCATTGTCTTATTTCAGGTGCATTTTATCTAAATATCTTATTCTAAGAGTTAAAATACTCATTCCATTGGCAAATCATCTTATTAACCTACTCAAATTAAGGGTAAATACACTTAATTCAGGACATTTTGACTTATTTCTAGATGCTTTTTTCAGTGTATATGCCTCAATTGAAAAAAATCGAATTCTAGATAAGCCATTTAAATCTTAAAATAAGTGCATTTGTTCTGAATTGATAAGATAATAGAGACATTTTGCTAATGGAACAAAATAAGAAAAACACAATTGCATTGTCTTATTTCAAGTCTATATTATAGAATGATCTTATTTTAAGAGTAAAAATACTCATTCCATTGGCAAACTATCTCATTTACCTATTCAAATAAAGGGTAAATACACTTAATTTAAGAAATCTTTACTTTCTAGATCATTTTTCCAGTGCTGTCTGTCAGCATAAACCATTTGGATTACAGGTGCTGGTCATAAAATTAGAATATCAGGAAAAAGTAGATTGATTTCAGTAATTCCATTTAAAAAGTGAAACTTGTATATTATATCCATACATTACATACAAACTCATATATTTCAGATGTTTATTTTGTTTAATTTTGATGATTACAAATGACAACAAATGAAAATCTCAAATTCATCATATCAGAAAATTAGAATATTGTGAAAAGGTTCAAAATTGATGGCCCCTGGTGCCACACTCTAATCAGCTAATTAACTCAAACCACCTGCAAAAGCCTTTAAATGGTCTTTCAGTCTAGTTCTATAGGCTACACAATCATGGGGAAGACTGCTGACTTGACAGTTGTCCAAAAGACGACCATCGACACCTTGCACAAGGAGGGCAAGACACAAAAGGTCATCGCTAAAGAGGCTGGCTGTTCACAGAGCTCAGTGTCCAAGCACATTAATAGAGAGGCGAAGGGAAGGAAAAGATGTGGTCGAAAAAAGTGTACAAGCAAGAGAGATAACCGCACCCTGGAGAGGATTGTGAAACAAAACCCATTCAAAAATGTGGGGGAGATTCACAAAGAGTGGACTGCAGCTGGAGTGAGTGCTTCAAGAACCACCACACACAGACGTATGAAAGACATGGGTTTCTGCTGTCGCATTCCTTGTGTCAAGCCACTCTTGAACCACAGACAGCGTCAGAAGCGTCTTGCCTGGGCTAAAGAGAAACAGGACTGGACTGCTGGTGAGTGGTCCAAAGTCATGTTCTCTGATGAAAGTAAATTTTGCATTTCCTTTGGAAATCAAGGTCCCAGAGTCTGGAGGAAAAGAAGAGAGGCACTTCATCCACGTTGCTTGAAGTCCAGTGTAAAGTTTCCACAGTCAGTGATGGTTTGGGGTGCCATGTCATCTGCTGGTGTTGGTCCATTGTGTTTTCTGAGGTCCAGGGTCAACGCAGCCACATACCAGGAAGTTTTAGAGCACTTCATGCTTCCTGCAGCTGACCAACTTTTTGGAGATGCAGATTTCATTTTCCAACAGGACTTGGCACCTGCACACAGTGCCAAAGCTACCAGTACCTGGTTGAAGGACCATGGTATCCCTGTTCTTAATTGGCCAGCAAACTCTCCTGACCTTAACCCCATAGAAAATCTATGGGGTATTGTGAAGAAGAAGATGCAATACACCAGACCCAACAATTCAGAAGAGCTAAAAGCCACTATTAGAGCAACCTGGGCTATCATAACACCTGAGCAGTGCCACAGACTGATCGACTCCATGCCACGCCGCATTGCTGCAGTAATACAGGCCAAAGGAGGCCCAACTAAATACTGAGTGCTGTACATGCTCATACTTTTCATGTTCATACTTTTCAGTTGGCTAATTTTCTGATATGATGAATTTGAGATTTTCATTTGTTGTCATTTGTAATCATCAAAATTAAACAAAATAAACATCTGAAATATATGAGTTTGTATGTAATGTATGAATATAATATACAAGTTTCACTTTTTAAATGGAATTACTGAAATCAATCTACTTTTTCATGATATTCTAATTTTATGACCAGCACCTGTATAATCTCATCCTTGCTGTTCATCAACACTCTACCCCGTTCTTTTATGATATCAAATATTCAGGATATTTTCAGATTATCTTTGTTTTCCTCCCACTGCAGAATCTTTCACATGGAATCTGGATAAAATGCTGCAGGTCAGACTGAGACCTGAAGGAAGCTTAGCAGCACATCCAGCTGTTGTCTATTCCAGTTTAAAACTGGAGTTGTCAGTGCAGCTTAAAGGCGGCAGTTAAATAACTGTGGTTAATGGGCAGCCATCTTTTTCTTTGAGCGCTAAGAATAATTACTGCTGCCATCCTGATTAAAGAATGCCCATAAAACCCATTTAGCGTGGAAGAAGCATTTTCAGGCTCTGGAGAAGCACACAGAAAGTTTAAAAAATGAGTTTTTCACACAAATATATCCTGATTTACGTTCTGTTTATGGTCTGAAATTCTAAGCATTTCTCTGGATTTTTGAGACTGCTGACTTTTTTAACAGGGGTCAGGGGATACACTGCAAAAACCATCTAAAAATGAGAAAAAATGCGTTAAATTAAGTGTATTTACCATGAATTTGAGTAGGTAAATGAGATAATTTGCCAATGGAATGAGTATTGTTAGACTTAAAATAAGATAATTAGATAATATGCACTTTAAATAAGACAACGCAATTGTGCTTTCTTAATTTAAATGTAAATCGTCTTGATCCACTGTCAAAATGTCTTAATTGCACTGGAAAAAGGATCTAAAAATAAGTAGAAATGTCTTAAATTAAGTGTATTTACCCTTAATTTGAGTAGGTAAATGAGATAGTTTGCCAATGGAATGAGTATTTTTGCTCTTAAAATAAGAAAATTAGATAAAATGCACCTGAAATAAGACAATGCAATTGTGTTTTCTTATTGTAAGTGTAAATTGTCTTGTTCCATTGGCAAAATGTCTCTTTTACCTCCTCAATCCAAAAAAAAATGCACTTATTGCAAGAAAAAATGGCTTATTTAGATTTCAATTTTTTGCAGTTTAACCTTAAACCAACTAGAGATCTCCTTTGTTTCAGATCCTCTCAAAAACACACACTGCAAAAACCATCTAGAAATAAGTACAAAATTTCTTAAAATAAGTGCATTTACCCTTAATTTTAGTAGGTAAATAAGGCGATTTGCCAATGGTATGAGTATTTCTACTCCTAAAATAAGACAATTAGATAATATTCACTTGAAATAAGACAAAGCAATTGTTTTTTTCTTATTTTAAGTGTAAATTGTCTTGTTCCATTGGCAAGGTGTCTCACTTATCTCCTCAATTCAAGACAAAATTCACTCAATTTAAGCAAAAATAACTCATACAGATTTCCATTTTTTGCAGTGCACATATTTAGATGTTCTTATTACACCATACCTTTAGCCATAAGGCACATTAATAGGTTTCAGCTAATGCATCTAGTCCTTAAAGTCCACCTAATCAGACACGAAACAGAAACCTCTCCTATTTACTACCTTTACAGCAGATATATTTAAATGTGTTTTGCTCCGTTTGGTCAAATGATGGTTGGAAAAAGTTGGAGATCAAGGGGAAATGCATCCAGTTTTTCAAAAATATCCCAAACCCTCAAGCTTTTTATACTTTTTGTCATCTCAAAGCATCAAACTTCACAGTATCTGACTTCCTTAAATGTGACAGAAGTTCTTATAAAGTAAGGAATCATCTTAAAGGGAACGTTGTTTCTTTCCATCTGAAAAGTGTGGCCTGCATATGTATGCAGCTTCTCTGATTTAATGGATCTACCAAACCAAAACTTGGGACTACTTATTGATTAAAGGTTGGTTTATCCTCAAAAACCAGGTCGTCTGTTTGTGTGTCGTAGTTAATGCAGATATGCTACCCCACCCCACCCCATTCCGCAGGCGCTCTGGTGCACCTCCCCAAAATTGTAGGTGCCCGCAGACAGGAGGCCTCTGATTGGTCAATTCTACATCTGCATACACTATGCATATTTCCTGTGTGGTATCTAATGGCAGAACCTCTGGCTGTAGCTCCGTCCACAACGCCTGGCTCACCTCGGACACTATCCCAGGCACGGTGCAGGACGCTAGTTTGTAGCTCTGTGCGACTGACTGTTGGTTTGCACCCGGAGCTTAAAACATGCAGCGCCACGGCCAGTCTTTTGCTGCGTTCCACCCGGACGCAGCAGGAGCAGCAACATCGCGTCTGCTGTTTCCTTTTTGCTGCTTGTACCAGTTTAGCTCTGACGCGCCGCTGAAGCAGCTTTGCTGCTCTGGCTACGCGGTGCAAAAGTGTGTCTGTTGCAGCTATATTTGCTGTGATCAGTGGGAATAAAGTAGTTTTAATATGTTTTTAAGTGAGAAAATCCACCTGAAAACTTCATCAGTGCAGTCAGTTTATCCAGATTATCATCATGCCTTCCAATATTATTTCTGTCGGAGCCGCTCAGAACCCCACATACCGGCGGCGCGCTGTCAGTAGGAATCCCATTCGACAGCAGCCTCTGGCCGGGTCGCCTCCTTGCGGCTGGTAGGTGGTTTTCATGTACATAATCCAAACTGCAGGCACCAGGATAATTTAAGCATTTTAAGCTAATTTAGGCCTTAATAAACTGTTTCAGAGGAGTATCATCAGCGATGTGTCCGTCTCCCTGCAAGCTCCCAGATCAGCTTCACTGATTGGTTGATGCGGCGCGTCGAGCAGCAAAAGTTAAATTTTTCCATCTCGAGCAACAGCGCATTTGCGGGACCTTTTGCTGCGCCCTGACGCGCGTCAACCATTGACTTTGCATGTAAACTCGCTGCTTCTGCCGCGCCTGCTGCGTCCGATGTGAACGCAGCATTTGGGGAAAAATCACGGGTTAACTGTGTGTCGTCTTGCGTTGGACGAGGGGTTGTAGACGGCGAACGAGCTCCTCAAACCGACACACGGACGCCCACAGTCCTAGCTAGTTCGTGATTGTCTGTCTTGCGTTGTGGCGTGGAATAGCATAGCGCAGACCAGATCCAAATTGGGCATTAATTGAAAATAACTGCGACACATTACTGCAGGAGTATAACCAGCCCTTAAGCATCCCCCTCATCATGATACAGACAACGCCATGTTCCACCATCAGCTTAGGGTGAAATGCACACACTTCTTATGGCAGCCAAGGATTCCTTTTGTTTGACTGTATAGTTCTAAATTCAGGGCAGAGCAAAGTACGGCTGTGGTCTTCACAGACATTTCAGCTTCTTCTGGAAAGCAGAGTCAGGCTTCTTCGTGGGACTGGCTGGAGCTGTGAAAAATAAACAAAGCTAATCGCATTACTGTCCTCTAAATGAGATCCAGACGGGTCCTGAGAAGCCTCCCCTCATCTCCTGTTTGTTAAACCTGCACCCCCACCCCTGGTCTTGCCCTCCCGTTTTCTATTTTTCTCCTGTGTTCTCTCCTTTTGTGTTTACCGCTCGGGTTTATCCGTGTTTCCACTCAGTCGAGCTGTGTTCTTCATTATTTGGCCATTCAGAGGAAGCTTCGTTAAAACCGCCTGCACAGAATGGGCCGCTCCCCCTCAGGGTCCAGAGGAACGCAAGAAGAACCCAAGACCTCCAAGGGAAGAGGCAGAAAGTCCAACAGAAAAACTGAACCGCATGCACAGTCAGATAAACTGCTTTAAATACTGTTCATTTATTATTAGGGTTTATGTCTTATCTTTGCACAATTCAGGAGAAATTTGACATGAAAAGAGAAAATGTTGGAATATTGTTCTGCATCCCTTCTTGTTTCCGCTTCACACGTACAGACAGCTTCATCCGCCTGCCAACATGCGGTGTCTGCACATCCGAACATGAAACTAAAGCCAAGTTAGGTGGAAGCGAACGGATGAATAAACAGACAAACAGAAACTCAGGGAGGGCCCAGGACGGCGAGCAGAGCGGCGGACGCACACCGGCTCGCATGCAAACACACACCACCGCGGCTTGCATTAATAATTGATCCATCATTCTCAAGTCTGCCCCCATCAATGGGCTGCGCTTCTCCAGCACGTTTTAGAAGTAGGAATTATTGTTCTCATTTCCACATTAAAATTCCATCTCCAGAGACGAGCTTTTTCATGTGGCCGACTGGTGGCTTGGCTCATGTCTGAGTGTGGCCCTCTGAACAAACGCACACTCATGTCTCTGACTCCTCTCATCAGCGCCCACACGGGTCTGCACGCACGGCTGCATGCGTGCACACACTTACGCTTGTTCCACACTGATCCCACTGTCCCACACCACGGTGGGACGTAGTGGTGAGGCGGTCTGGACTCTTTAAAAGGTTAAAGCCCTGGCACACTCTGAGGGATACGGAAGAGGATTAGGGCCACTAAAAAAAATAATAATAATTGTTAACTGATTTTTAAGTTTTATTACAGTTTAACATGGGAAAAAAGAATTCTGACTTTTTATTTTCAGAATTCTGGCTTTAATCTCAGAATTCTGACTTTAATCTCAGAATTCTGGCTTTAATCTCAGAATTCTGACTTTAATCTCAGAATTCTGGCATTAATCTCAGAATTCTGGCTTTAATCTCAGAATTCTGACTTTAATCTCAGAATTCTGACTTTAATCTCAGAATTCTGACTTTAATCTCAGAATTCTGGCTTTAATCTCGGAATTCTGACTTTTTTCTCGGAATTCTGACTTTTTTCTCGGAATTCTGACTTTAATCTCAGAATTCTGGCTTTAATCTCAGAATTCTGACTTTAATCTCAGAATTCTGGCTTTAATCTCGGAATTCTGACTTTTTTCTCGGAATTCTAACTTTAATCTCAGAATTCTGGCTTTAATCTCAGAATTCTGACTTTAATCTCAGAGTTCTGGCTTTAATCTCAGAATTCTGACTTTAATCTCAGAATTCTGACTTTAATCTCAGAATTCTGGCTTTAATCTCAGAATTCTGACTTTAATCTCAGAATTCTGACTTTAATCTCAGAATTCTGACTTTAATCTCAGAATTCTGACTTTTTTTCTCAGAATTCTGGCTTTAATCTCAGAATTCTGACTTTAATCTCAGAATTCTGACTTTAATCTCAGAATTCTGACTTTAATCTCAGAATTCTGGCTTTAATCTCGGAATTCTGACTTTTTTCTCGGAATTCTGACTTTTTTCTCGGAATTCTGACTTTAATCTCAGAATTCTGGCTTTAATCTCAGAATTCTGACTTTAATCTCAGAATTCTGGCTTTAATCTCGGAATTCTGACTTTTTTCTCGGAATTCTAACTTTAATCTCAGAATTCTGGCTTTAATCTCAGAATTCTGACTTTAATCTCAGAGTTCTGGCTTTAATCTCAGAATTCTGACTTTAATCTCAGAATTCTGACTTTAATCTCAGAATTCTGGCTTTAATCTCAGAATTCTGGCTTTAATCTCAGAATTCTGACTTTAATCTCAGAATTCTGGCTTTAATCTCAGAATTCTGACTTTTTTTCTCAGAATTCTGGCTTTAATCTCAGAATTCTGACTTTAATCTCAGAATTCTGACTTTAATCTCAGAATTCTGACTTTTTTTCTCAGAATTCTGGCTTTAATCTCAGAATTCTGACTTTAATCTCAGAATTCTGACTTTTTTTCTCAGAATTCTGGCTTTAATCTCAGAATTCTGACTTTAATCTTAGAATTCTGACTTTTTTTCTCAGAATTCTGGCTTTAATCTCAGAATTCTGGCTTTAATCTCAGAATTCTGACTTTAATCTCAGAATTCTGGCTTTAATCTCAGAATTCTGGCTTTAATCTCAGAATTCTGACTTTAATCTCAGAATTCTGGCTTTAATCTCAGAATTCTGATTTTAATCTCAGAATTCTGACTTTAATCTCAGAATTCTGACTTTTTTTCTCAGAATTCTGGCTTTAATCTCAGAATTCTGACTTTAATCTCAGAATTCTGACTTTTTTTCTCAGAATTCTGGCTTTAATCTCAGAATTCTGACTTTAATCTCAGAATTCTGGCTTTAATCTCAGAATTCTGACTTTAATCTCAGAATTCTGGCTTTAATCTCAGAATTCTGGCTTTAATCTCAGAATTCTGACTTTAATCTCAGAATTCTGGCTTTAATCTCAGAATTCTGGCTTTAATCTCAGAATTCTGACTTTAATCTCAGAATTCTGGCTTTAATCTCAGAATTCTGATTTTAATCTCAGAATTCTGACTTTAATCTCAGAATTCTGACTTTAATCTCAGAATTCTGACTTTAATCTCAGAATTCTGACTTTTTTTCTCAGAATTCTGACTTTTTTTCTCAGAATTCTGACTTTTTTTTCAGAATTCTGACTTTAATCTCAGAATTTTGGATCTTAATGTAGATGGGCACCATGAAGGAAAAGATGTGGAGCACTCAGCTTCACTGACAAAGATGTGAGTTGTTTGAGAGAGCCAGTGACACATTGGTGGAAAATGACGGAATTAGGCAACTTTTTACGTGCCCGAGGGGTCCCCTCATTAATGGAGGAGCAGAAGGTCATTAAAACAAGAGAGCTAGTCTCTAAAACAGACATGGCTATGGCTTGATGCTAACATGTTTGGTAGCTGTCAGAATTCTGAGAAAAAAGTCAGAATTCCGAGATTAAAGCCAGAATTCTGAGATTAAAGTCAGAATTCTGAGAAAAAAGTCAGAATTCCGAGATTAAAGCCAGAATTCTGAGATTAAAGCCAGAATTCTGAGAAAAAAGTCAGAATTCTGAGATTAAAGCCAGAATTCTGAGATAAAAATCAGAATTCTGAGATTAAAGTCAGAATTCTGAGATTAAAGCCAGAATTCTGAGAAAAAATCTGTTAACTTTTTTTTTTTTCCAGTGGCCCTAATCCTCTTCCGTAGAGGGAAACCCTGTAGCGCAGACAAATTTATCAAAACGTGCGAGATTGACTGAATATGGGTCTGTTTTAGTGCTTCCTTCAGATTAAGTTATTACAGTTTTTTCTGATTGCTTAAGCACATTTTTTGTAACTATTGGCTATTTTTGCAAAACTCTACACACAAATAAGAAAACCTTTCACCTAATTATCAAAACATTGCAGTTCTCTTGCAAAAGCGAACACAGCTAGATTAACTCTGCACACCTTTGTAAAAATTGTGTTTTCGCATCAGACAGTAAACACAAGCCATCATCTACTAAGCACACAATGTGCCAACTACACACTGATGGTATGAATACAAAACACATTTGGCTTTCTCTTTCTCTGTGTACAGATGTCAATTTGAGGTCATACTTTTGTCATAGTGTCATGTAAACATATAAGGTTCCAAATTTCAAGTATCGCTGTTTATTCACACTCATCAAAACCAAGACAAAGTCAGAACACAAAATAGTAATTTCACAAAAAACAAAAAAAACAATCAGCCTACATCATGTCGTCTTTCTGGGTCCGGCCACAAAATTTCGTCCACATCGCATGCGATATCCTCCAGTCCAAGGCACCGGGGAAATTATCTCCTTGAATGCCGTATGCAGGCCTGACATGATGCCTGGTCAATATCTCCACATGCCCCCTCCATTGCCTGTAAAAGGGCTACCTGTTGATGAGGATGACGGTCGTACACTTTCCAGCGCCAGGCAGAGAAGAACTCCTCGATGGGATTTAAGAATGGAGAGTATGGAGGCAGGTTGAGTGCCATGAAGAATGGGTGGTCTGTAAACCAGTTGCGGACCAAGGCAGCCCTATGGAAATTAACATTGTCCCATATGATGACATATCGGGTATGCTCTGGTCTCTGAACAGTGAGCATGTCATGTAAGGTGTCCAGGAATGCAATAATGTGTGCAGAGCTGTATGGGCCTATGGTTGCATGATGGTGAACAACACCATTTTGGCTTATAGCTGCACACATGGTTATGTTATGTATTGGTTATGTCCAATAATGTTTCTGTCACGTCTCCTGGTTTTACTGAGGTTAAAACCAGCTTCATCTACAAAAAGTAGCTCATGTCCCATGGCATCTGCTTCTAGTTCCATCACTCTCTGGATAAGACAAAACAAATGCATCACATCAGGCCCATGCACAGCACTACAGTATGCACTTCCAAATTCAGAACCATTGACACTATAGCTTACCTGCACATAGTCATATCACAGTTGCTTTACATGTTCTGTGTTTCTCTCGAAAGGAACTCTGTAAATTTGTTTCATTCTTATTCTATGGCGTGCAAGTACACGACTTCATGAAGAAATGCTTATTGCCTATTTTGAAAGATGGTGTCATTATCAATTATTATTATTTATAGTGCTTAGGCTGATTGCAAAGTGAACTAATTATCTAAAACAGTTTTCACATGTGAAAGTGTGCCAGACAGTTGGCAAAATAGTGTTAATGATAGCCATACATGTGTATGATTTTACTAGGAGTGTGTTGGAAATTTGGTAATAGAGTGTTGTGCAGTGAATTGTGCCTACAGTTTTGCAAAATGTGTGTTACAAAATTGCAAACTGAGTGCAATGCAGTGTTTGTGCTTTTAGTTTTGCAAACTCGGTGAGTGGTTTTGCTATACGTATTAATAGTTTTAGAAATTGTGCTACATGAATCACGATTAGCGCTTAAGCATTCAGAAAAAACTGTAATGAATCCCTTTGAGCTGCCATGTTGTAATTAACATAGATATAGAGAGGAGAAGTCGGGTTCTGATGCCTGGATGGGCGAGAACATGTGTGTTTTAATTTAACAGCATGAATAGATGAAGGTACAAATAAAAAGCACTCCTCACTAAAGCAATTTAAGAATCACTGAGGGTAATACGACAGGAGGAGATTATATTTTAGGTTCCCAGAAATTATCTTAGTCCAAAGTGGAGCTGGTGTGGGGGGAGACATTTTGCCAATAGAACAAGACAATTTACATTTAAAAAAACAAAAAAAACAATTGCATTGTCTTATTTCCAGTGCATTTTGTCTAATTATTTTATTTTAAGAGTAAAAATACTAATTCTATTGGCAAACTATCTTATTTACCTACTCAAATTAAGGGTAACTACACATCATTTAAGAAATGTTTACTTATTTCTAGATCTTTTTTCCAGCGTGTATCTCTGAAAAAATTAATTGAAGCAGATTTGGTTGCTTCATGTCACCCCGCTAACATCAAACAGTCGTGTTAACGTAAATAAATATGCTGAAGTAGTTGCAAAGGCCTGAACTTCAAAGATTCCAAAATAAAAGGCACTAAATTGCGAGTAAAAAAAGTTTTGGTATGTGTAACTGTTGGCCATATTGCAGGTGATCGACAGAGTTTGCTCCATACACTGGAAAAAATCTAAATCTAAATATGTCATATTTTCTTAAAATAAGTGAATTTGTTCTTGAATTGAGGAGGTAAGTGAGAGACTTTGCCAATGGACAATTTGCATTCAGAATAAGAAAAAACAGAATTTCATTGTCTTATTTCAAGTGCATATTATCTAATTATCTTATTTTGAGAGTAAAAATATTCATTCCATTGGCAAATTATCTTATTTACCTGCTCAAATTAAGGGTAAATACACTTAATTTAAGAAATTTTCACTTATTTCTAGATCATTTTTGCAGTGTAAATGGACCGTTCCTGCCCATTCAAATAGTATTGCGAGTTCTACAGGCAGTTTGAGAGCGAACTTCAAAGAAAGATGAGGTTCTAAGCCATGGAGATGGAGGTAATACTGATCATTATTAAACCTAAATAACAATAATATTAAATCATATTTATTGTGCACATCACTGCTTATCCCAAAGCGCTTTGAATAAAAGTAAAAGAAAATAAAGCATAACTGTTTCATGTGTGGTTATGTCTCATTAAAATGGGGGGAAATGATGTCTGATCAGGTTTATTAGGCTAACAGCAGCTTTTAGCTTAGTTAGCTCTGGTGTTTAAGGGGGGCTCAGACTGTCATAAAGCAGCGCTTTGGGTCACATGACTCATTCTGTGACGATCCAACCTTTTAATGTTACAATTTGTAGGACAAGCAGCTGACAGAGAACATCCATAGTAAAAATAATTTAATGGATCTCAAAAAATAAATACTGGGGTCAAAACTGATGAGGCTCCTGATCTTACATCAATCCCAGTCACTCTCATGCACATTTTACAGTATACAGTACAAAAAATGGAAATCTAAATGAGTTATTTTTGCTTAAACTAAATGCATTTTTTATTGAATTGAGGAGGTAATTGAGATACTTTGCCAATGGAACAAGACAATTTACATTTAAAATAAGAAAAAAAAAGTTGCTTTGTCTTATTTCAAGTGCATATTATATAATTCTCTTGTTTTAGGAGTAAAAAAACTAATTCCATTGGCAAATTATCTTATTTATCTACTCAAATTAAGAGCAAGTACACTCAATTTAAGAATTTTTTTACTTAATTCTAGATGGTTTTTGCAGTGTAAATGAATTCTTTTTTTACATCACTGCAAAAATGATCTAGAAATAAGTAAAAGTGTCTTAAATTCAATGTATTTGCCCTCAATTTAAGTAGGTAAATAAGATGATTTGCCAATGGATTGAGAATTTTTACTCTTAAAATAAAATAATTAGATAAAATGCACTTAAAATAAGACAATGCAAATGTTTTTTTCTCAATTTAAGTGCAAATTGTCTTGTTCCATTGGCGAAGTTTCTCACTTACACACTTATTTTAGATTTTTGCAGTGTATAGAGGATATTTTCAGCTTCCAACACATCAATCCCCAGGTGCTTCTGATCCAGCCCTCACTGGAAGAGAAAAGCAGCTTTTTTTAGCCCAAATATGGATATCTTTATCCGTTATCGTATCGAAGCCGTCAGATTAGTTCAATCACAGAAAAGTGAACATTAACTGCTCTGCATTATATGGTAATGAGTAAAAATGTCTTAAATAAAGTGTATTTACCCTTAATTTGAACAGGTGAATAAGATGATCTGCCAATTGAATGAGTATTTTTACTCTTAAGATAAAATAATTAGATAATATGCACTTAAAATAAGACAAAGTAATAGTTTTTTCTCATTTTAAATATAAATTGACTTGTTCCATTGGCAAGATATCTCCCTTTCCTCCTCAATTAAAGAAAAAATGACTTAGATTTATATTTTTTGCAGTGTGAGATCATGGTTTCGCGCAGAGGGCTGCCAGGTGAGCACTAAAGAAAATCCACCTGCTGTAGGCAGGACCTCCAGCCAACCAGAGGCCGCTGATAACTGGAAGCAGCAGATAAAAACCTCCTAAGGCCTCTTAGATATGCTTTATATATGACCTCAGTACTTCAAACTACTTCTGGAAGCAAATAAAACTAAGTTACAAGCTGTTTTCTGTGACCTTCTCCATGCTCGGGTGTCCAGAGAACAGCAGCTCTGCAGCTTGACCCCCTTTGACCCGTTAGACGTGGCACCGTTAGCCGTTCGCTGATTGAAGCTGTAAAGTACAGGTCTGCTATCATCCGTTCTATAAAAGCTTTCAAACCCTTATAATTGAAATAAACAATATCTCCCAGCTAATTACTGGGCTGAGCTAATTAAAGAAAGGAAGCGGTCCTTTAAATACACCGCTGGGATGCAAGAATGCAGGACACAATTCAAACAGGGAGAAAATAGCTAGGACTCTGTGTAATTTTGGTCATGGACCGCAGGGGGAAAAATGTATAATTTAAGCCAAAAATTATTCATTTAACATAAACGCTTGTTTGGAAGGGGAAAAAAAATGTATTTATTTGGAAGAAGTTTGGGAGGATTTGGTGACAGGGTGCTTTGTCTGAGAGGCAGCGTGTGTTTGTATTAGTTCAGATCATTTCTAAGGCTTGGAGGTGAACGCTGCAGGAGGCAGAGCTGTGACATTCTGCTCATGTAGAGCCGACGTCTCCATCAGGATTCTCTTCTGAGCAAACCTTCCCGCACTGTTCAGCTTGGGTCGCTGGTGGAGGATAACGTCTGCCTCACTGTTTTGTTTTTGCGGCTGTTTAACTGCAGCCCTGCAGTTTACAACCTGCAGAAGAAACGTTTTTTTCTTTGTCAACTTAGGAATAAAACCGAGTGAAACTCGCCCACATTAAACAAATACATGCTTCAAGAAAACACAACGATTTTTAACTCGATGGACCATTAACCAGTGAGTGGAGGCAAGATCAGCGTTTTCCTATAAACTAACCAGGCTCCAACAAGACAGACTCTCTTCACTGGAAAAACGACCTAGAAATAAGTAAAAATTTCTTAAATTAAGTGTATTTACCCTTAATTTGAGTAGGTAAATGAGATAGTTTGCCAATGAAATCAGTATTTTTACTCTTAAAACAAGATAATTAGATAAAATGCACTTGAAATTAGACAATACAATTGTGTTTTCTTATTTTAAGTGTAAATTGTCTTGTTCGATTGGCAAAATGTCTCTTTTACCTCCTCAATCCAAGAAGAAATGCACTTATTTTGAGAAAAAACGACTTATCCAGATTTAGATTTTTCCCAGTGTTCTTCTTCTCCCTGTTTTGTTGCATATCAGTAACAGTGAGATCATTTTAAGAAAGTAGGAAGTAGAAAGTAACATATTTGTGTTTACATTTAGGGATTAAATGTAGAAATTCCTCAGAAAAAGAGTGAAAAATCTACTTTAAACTGCAAAACAATCTAGAAATGAGCAGAAATTTCTGAAATCCGGTCCGCTAATCAGTGACTTCTGGTTTACACTGGAAAAACAATCTAGAAATAAGTAAAAAATGCCCTAAATTAAGTGTATTTACCCTTAATTTGAGTAGGTTAAACTGATGGTTTGCCAATGGAATGAGTATTTTTACTCTTAAAATAAGATAATTGGATAATATGCACTTGAAATAAGACAATTTAGTTGTGTTTTCTTGTTTTAAATGTAAACTGTATCTCATTTACCTACTCAAATTAAGGATGAATACACTTAATTTCAGAAATTTTTACTTATATCTATATCGTTTTTGCAGTGCATTGGCAAAATGTCTCCTTAACCTTCTCAATTCAAGAACAACTGCACTTAATTTAAGAAAAAAAACGACTTGAGACAGAAAGAAGGCAGACTGAAAATGTTTTGTCATTGTCTCCCTTCTATCTCTTCTTTTTTTCATCTTTTCTCTTTTTTTCTTTTTTTTCCTTTTCTTCTTCTGTTTTTCTGCTCTATTTACATTTCAGTGTCCATATAAACTGTAAAACTGCCTGCATAATTATAATAAAGCAATTTATATGCATGAAACAAGTGGAGCTATATGGCAATTGCCGTACTGCTCCACTTGTGAAAGTAAAATCTGTTGGGCTCTTTTTGGAATCAAGACAATTATTCTTATTTTCACATTGCCAGACAGGACACTGTAAAAAAAAAAAAATGAATTATCTAGATTTTTATTTTTTTCAGTGTACTTTACCGTGCAAAAGCAATCTAGAAATAAGCAGAAAATGTCTTAGATTAAGAAATTTAAGAAAGTTTAACTTAATTCTAGCTATTTTTTGCAGTTTAGGCCAAACACACTGGAAAAAGGATCTAAAAATAAGCAGAAATATCTTAAATTCAGTGTATTTACCCTTAATTTGAGTAGGTAAATGAGATAGTTTGCCAATGGAATGAGTATTTTTGCTCTTAAAATGAGAAAATTAGATAAAATGCACCTGAAATAAGACAATGCAATTGTGTTTTCTTATTGTAAGTGTAAATTGTCTTGTTTCATTGGCAAAATCTCTCTTTTACCTCCTAAATCCAAGAACAAATACACTTATTTTAAGAAAAAACAACTTATCTAGATTTAGATTTTTTTCCAGTGCACTCCCCACACTGCAAAAACTATCTAGAAATAAGTGAAAATTTCTTAAATTAGGTGTATTCACCCTTAATTTGAGTAGATAAATGAGATAGTTTGCCAATGGAATGAGTAATTTTACTCTTAAAATAAGATAATTAGATAATATGCACTTGAAATAAGACAATGCAATGGTGTTTTCTTATTTTAAGTGTAAATTGTCTTGTTCCATTGGCAAAATGTCTCTTTTACCTCCTCAATTGAAGAACAAATGCACTTATTTTAAGAAAAAAATGACTTATCTAGATTCAGATTTTTTGCAGTGCACTATTATAAATTAATGTATTTGCTCTTAATTTGAGCAGGTAAATGTCACGATATGCCAATGGCCTTAAAATAGGATAATTAGTTATTTGGCACTTGAAATAAGATAAGGGAGTTATTTTGGCTTTTGTACTTTTGTAAACATAAATGATCTTATTCCAAAGGACAATTGTCTTACTTGCCTGCTTAATTCAAAGAACAATACAATTATTCTTAGAAATTTTGACTTCATTTAATTTAAATTTTTGCAGTGTGTAGTACAACAAGCTGTTTTCTTTAGGAAATTAAATTGAACTAGAAAAAAAAAGTTTGTATTTTATATTTCTTGTTGCAAAGATCTGCGTGAAAATCATAGAACTATGAAGGATTCATAGCAAAACTATAGCAGCCAATAGCTGAATGTACACTGGAAAAAAATATAATCTAGATAAGTTGTTTTTTCTTAAAATAAGTGCATTTGTTCTTGGATTTAGTAGGTAAAAGAGAGATTTTGCCAATGAAACAAGACAATTTACACTAACAATAAGAAAACACAATTGCATTGTCTTATTTCAGGTGCATTTTATCTAATTTTCTTATTTTAGGAGCAAAAATACTGATTCCACTGGCAAACTATCTCATTTACCTACTCAAATTAAGGGTAAATACACTTCATTTAAGACATTTCTACTTATTTTTAGATCCTTTTTCCAGTGTATCAGATCTGCCTGCTCTGCACCGCAGCATCTCTTCCACGCCTGCGGTCTGACGTCACTTTTAAACGTAACTGTTTTCTTTTACTATTTAGAGGCCAAATGATATAAAGTCTAGAGTAACTTGCACTGCAGGGTTTTAGGACCTTTGGGAGGAATCTGAGGTGGCAGCTGTGCCTGTTTCAGGGTTATTGGGGTGGAGAGATAAGGGTTATAAAGGGATTACCTGTGGTGACCAAAACAAGAAAAAAAAACTGACAAATAAACTAGAAACCTGAACTTTTCAACTCTGAGATGTTTTCTTTACCAATTTATGGAGTAAATTTTGTACCATCATTTAACTGCAAAAAACGATCTAGAATTATATATAAAAAATGACTTAAATTAAGTGTATTTATCTTTAATTTTAGTAGGTAAATAAGATGATTTGCCAAAGGAATTGTTGTTTTTTTTACTTTTAAAATAAGATAACTAGATAATATGCACTTTAAATAAGACAATGAAATTATTTTTTTTATTTTAAATTTAAACTTTGTTGTTCTATTGGTGAAGTGCCTTGCTTACCTCCTAATTCAATAAGAAATGCATTAATTTAAAAAATATATTATTATTTAGATTTCAATTTTTTTGCAGTGTTGAAGGCAAAGAACAGGTTTGTAAATTAAAAAACTGGGAAAATGTAATTGAATAATGTTTTAAAATGGTTTTTGGAGCAACTTTGCTGTTTTCTAAAAATTAATTTTTCTTTTAGATTTTTTTCTATTGGAATGTGATCTGTGAAAAAAACACAAGGTGGAAATTATGCAAGTTATAAAACAGTAACTGAAAAAGACAGTTTGAAAAATTTTATTTGAGAAAACAGGAAATTTATTCTCAAAATGTTTTTTTTTCAAAATGTTTTCAAAATTTTATTCCTGAATTGCATTTTTTTTTTTCACATTTCCACCTTCTAAACACGTTATTTGCTTTCATTAATCATGGACCTTTTTACACTGCAAAAACGATCTAGAAATGAGCAAAACTGTCTTAAATTAAGTGTATTTACCATTAATTTAAGCAGGTAAATAAGATTATTTTCCATTGGAATGATAATTTCTACTTTTAAGATAATTAGATAAAATGCACTTGAAATAAGACAAGCAATTGTTTTTTCTTATTTTAAATGTAAAGTGTCTTGCTTCATTGGCAAAGTGTCTCACTTCCCTCCTTATTTCAAGAAAAAATGCAGTAATTGTAAGAAAAAAAATGAGTGATTTAGAATAAACTTTTTTCAAAATTTTATTCCTGAATTGCATCTTTTTTTTCACATTTCCACCTTCTAAACACTTTCTTTTCTTTCAATAATAATGGACCTTTTTACTCTGCAAAAACGACCTAGAAAAGAGCAAAACGTTCTTAATTTAACTGTATTTACCATTAATTTGAGCAGATAAATAAGATTATTTGCCATTGATTTTTACTTTTAAGATAATTAGATAAAGTGCACTTGAAATAAGACAAGGCAATTGTTTTTTCTTATTTTAAATGTAAATTGTCTTGTTTCATTGGCAAAGTGTCTCACTTCCCTTCTCATTTCAAGAAAAAATGACGTAATTGTGAGAAAGAAAATGAGTGATTTAGAATAGAATTTTGTGCAGTGTAAAAAGGGATGTTTGCAGAGAGCAGATGCACTGAGCTGGCTGGGATAGCATGAACACACACGGGGATCCCCCACCAACCTCAGCCTGCCCCCCCATTCCGTTGTCCCATTTTATAACATGTGAGGCAACTTCTCCAGATGGAATATTCTGCATACTTGAGAGAAGACAGCAGTTAACGACACTGTCCTGCTGCAATGACTACCATGTGTGCGACAATAAATTACAGAGTTTTTCTTCTTCTCTGCTTCGTAAACATTCTCACACGCTCACTCCACACACGCGGTGTATTTTCGTCTCTCGGGGACATTCCTGTCCAGCTCTTTGTTGGGACTTTAACGACTTTCACAGCCTCTTTTTGCGTTTTATTCTTTTAAGCATTATTTTTTTGGTGCTTGTTGCCACTGTAACGGTGTCTGCTCTGCACACACAACGCTTCACATCACACACACTCCTCAGATTGCCTATGAGAGGGATGCTGTCCTGTCAGAAGCCATTCTCATTTTTCAATCCTGAGCTGTACTAGCAGCTTTGAGACAGGCGCTGAGAGGCTGGATATGTTTCAGTTTCCCTCTAATATTTCTGTAGTACAGTACCGGTTACATGAACTGATGATACTTGTGAGAAAGCGTAAACCTTACGGTAAGGATTAAAGGCACACTATGCAACATTTTTCAGTTAATTAATGTGTTCCATAACGTTTTGGATGATTAAATGAGTCATTTCAGGTTGAACAAAGGTTTTCTCGGCCGCCCTGGTGGTCTGTGGGGGAAATACCGCACTTGCAATTGCAGGAGCACCGACCCGCAAGAAGTCTCGCGAGAGTCGGTCTTGCTTTACGGCGAGAACTGCTACACCCCCCAGCTAAAAGCATGCTCGTTGCTAGCACAGTGGCGATCATTGTGCAGTTATGCTACGTTCACACCGGACGCAGCAAAAGCAGCAAAATCGCGTCTGCTGCTTCATTTTTGCTGCTTGTACCAGTTAGTTCTGACGCGCGGCTGAAGCAGCTTTGCTGCTCTGGCTGCGCGGTGCAAAAGTGTGTCTGACGCGCGTTGGGCGGAGCTTCACTGTCCTTTCTCTGCCTTGCAGCTATATTGGAATCCCTTCATCAGCAGCCTCTGGCCGGGTCGCCTCCTCGCGGTTCACCGCGGCAGCTGGTAGGTGTTTTGCATCTAAATAATCCAAACTGCAGGCAGCAGGATAATAAAAGCCAACATATTCTGCCGGCAGATTTCTGCATTTTAAGTTAATTTAGGCTTCAATAAACTGTTTAAGAGGAGTGATCATAGCGCTCTGATCATCAGTGCTGTGTCTCTCTCCCTGCCAGCTCCCAGATCAGCTTCTCTGATTGGTTGACGCGGCGCGTCGAGCAGCAAAAATTCAATTTTTCCGTCTCGAGCAGCAGTGCGTTTGCGGCGCGTCACGCGCGTCTGTGCATATTTACGACAGTGCACTTTTACTTTCGCCCTCTGGGGGGAGCCTCGCTGGAAAATCAACACCGGTTGCATAGTGTACCTTTAATATGTGAAACAACACCTCAGGCAAACTGGAGACCGCTTTTAGATTTCTGTAAGGCAGTTTCCCAGGGTGGCATTAGAAATGGGAGTGGCAAAAAGCACTACATAAAAACATGTATTTATCTGTTAGGTGCACTGCCTGCTAACTGCTAAGAAAAAATGTCAAATGAGAGACCTGATCAAAGACGTTCTATGGGCCTTTTCATCCGGGTCAATCCATCCATCCAAAAATCTACAGTAAAATAATGAAATGATTACTCTGGATATTATAATGTAGGATGGTGTTGTATTTCAGCTACATGTAGATTATTAAAGGATTATGGAGGATTTTTTAAAAAGACCCGCCGTCTCCACTTAAAAAAAAAACATTCTCTCAATTTCTCCTCGTGCACGACCTCTTTAAAACGTGCTGTTCTCATAGCAGACATGTTCACAAGTCATTTTTTTGCAAGTCCAAGTCAAGTATCAAGTCTAGAGTAGGCCTGTTGCAATATTAAATTAATCGCACAATAAATTCTAATCATATGATTAATTAAAAATAAGTACAATAATTTGCGTGCTTGCTTGTTTCTCCTTGTGTTTTCATCTCCTTCACTGAGACGGTATAGCTTAAAGGTCGCTATTATAACTATGGAATGATCATTATCTTGAACTGGTAAATGAAAAATACATGCTTATATGTCACGTAGCGTTGTCACGTAGCGTTGTGATGAGTGGCGATCAGTCAAGTTAGTAAAACAAAAAACACTTAAAAAATAAAATATTCTTCACAAGTCGGAAGTCGCGAGTCTAAGTCGAGTCTGAAGTCATTAAATATGCGACTTAAGTGCGACTCGAGTACGAGTCACAAACTCGAGTACCCACCTCTGTCTCATAGTTCATACAAGCTAACGGTGTCCACATACAGCGGGAACTCTATAGAGGACTTTAGAGTGAACTCATTTAACTGACCGTTCAGACAGATGATCACTGCTTTTTGCTCCGTCGGTCACGTAACTCCCGCTCAACTGTACGGTGCATGCGCCATCTTTGTTATTAGTCGCCGAGTAGCCTATGGTACCCGACAGCCTATGGCGACAGCGCACCGCTGTGACAGCAAATCCCATAGTGCTTTGCGAGGTGAGCTCTCTATGCAAAGCATTCTGGGATATATCTGCCTCTTCTGAGGCCTTTCTTTTCTACACTTTTTCTCTTCCGACCGTCAGCCATTTTCAAAGAACCGCGGTGAGAAAGGTGAGCTTCAATGACCGTCTGAAACCGTAGCTCACCGCTGATATATGCCTGAACGTGAGCAGAAAATGATAGCTAACGGGACGAGTATGTCGGATAGCCTAACGCAAACATATCACCAGAATGATTGACAGTTGGGAAATAAAAGATCATCCTCTATGCCTTTTAGGTCATTAGCACAGGGATGTGGCCGAGTGACCACAGAGACGGAGTCGAGCACAGACCCGGCGGAGTCTGACTGCGAGCCCAGACTAGTAACTGAACTCTATGGTTGGTGGAACAAAAAGTACGGCGTTAAAAGTTTCAGAAACACTGAATTAACTGATGTCAAACAGAATCGCATCATTTAAAGCTTCTTTCCCACTGAAATTAGCAGGTTAGCGTTGATTTTTCTAACAGGGGCCAACCTGCTAAAAATCCCAATTTGGCTCGCTTCCTATTGACAAAAAAAGCTTGGTCTAACACAGAGATGGAAAGTAACAAAGTACAAATACTTCGTTACTGTACTCAAGTAGATTTTTCTGATATTTTTACTTTACTTTATTACTTATTTTTATGGCGACTTTTTACTTCTACTCCTTACATTTTTACACAAATATCTGTACTTTCTATAGGGTGACCAAATGTCCGTATTTCCCGGGACATATCCGTATTTCACGTCCTGTCCCGGGCGTCCCGGGTTTTTTTTTAGAAAGTAAGGAAATGTCCTGATTTCACTGCGCACGACGCTCCGTGTGACATAATCCCTGAGCCGCGTCAGTGCGGGCAGCCCTGTTCTTAATCAGAGGCTCTGTACGAAAACCTGGGCTGCATCCTCCAAGGACGCAGTCCACCTAGACTGGATCCTTCGAAGTCCTTGAAAATACGGAGGCCGGAAGAGTTTTGTCTGTAAATTCGAACAGGTCCACCCTTCGGTGGGTTTTACCGCTGTATGCTCTGTTGCTTAGCAACCGTGAAAGTTGACACACAAAGCAGGAAAAGAATGAATACCGAGGTTTACAAAACTGTTTGTTTATTTATTTCTTTTTTTAAAAGTTAAAGTGAACAAAGACTACACTCACAAGAATCCAGAGTGGAATAAAGATTCCAACCACCGGGAGCAGGAACTAATAAACAGTGATTGGCAGTAGCGCCGCTACATGTAGCGAAGCTATTAGTTTAACTACATTTTCCAGTAGCTTGACCGTAGCGTCGCTGCTTTATTTATCAAGTAACTTTCCTGTAGCGACGTTATTGTTTTGATCAAGTAGCGACGTAGCGTCCACAAACGCTACAAAATCCAGGGCAAAACTAAGAAATGAAACCAGGTTTTCTATTTCTAAACAACAATCAGCCACAAGCTACTGTAAATAGCAGTTTCAGCTGACGCTCTTATAAGTGGCGTAGTAGCGGAGGCACACTCAGTAGGGTTAAACAAGCGCACCCTTTCCGAGGCTGTCGTTCTATTGGCTGGAAAGGTTGCTAGGCAACGATCCAACTGCAGTCTGAGAGAGCAAAACAAATCCGCAAGCAGAGCCTACGGGTTTGCGAGCGTAACAGAGCGCGGTTTGTGCGCGAAGAGAAGGAGGCAAGCGAGAGGAGAAAATATCTGTGCAAGAAGGATAAAATCTAAGAGAAGAAACAAAGAGAGAAGAGAAAATATTTGAGAGAGAGCGCATGTTTTGAGTGTGAGCATTATAAGTTCTGAGAGCAAGAAGATGAAATTCTTTTCTCAAATTGAAATGATGTGCTCTTGCATTATGGCAGGATAATTCTCCCATATCTATGTGCCACTAAGATACTCTAATTAGAGAGCAGTAGTGAAACTTCCATATTGTGTTTTCATGGCCTAGTTTACCTGACAGGATGTTTACATAAATCTGTTTTTAGGCTGTGCACAGATAAGATTTTTTATGGAGGAACAGCTCTACCGTATATAAAATAAATACATAAATAAATAAATGCTCAATAAATAAATAAATAAGCATTCAATTAATTGCCTCCAAAAATACAATGAATAAATATGTAGGTAGAAATTAAATTAAATGGTGAGACATATATATGTATCTCTTAATTAGCTTCTTTATTTTTTCACCTTCTTTTGTAAACAGTTTTGTTTGTTACTTGAATCAACTGTTTAATTGAGGTCTTTTGTAGGGTTTTGTTTTCCCTAGAGATGTCCATTGAATGCAAACTCATAGCCATGTCTCGGTGTGTAGAACACTACACAGTACCTTTAATTTGGTTCTAATAACAGCAGATTGTTTACTAGTTTGTCTACTAGTAATTACTTTAGTTTTTATTTTAATATGCTGATCATAAAGCAATGTTTACACTGTGATATGTCATTGGCTGATCTTTAATAAATATTTTAACTAGTGTGTCAGACTCATTTTGAATTGACATTAGGTTGGTACAACGTTAAGTAGCTTCTGATGTAGTTAAGCTACTTTTAACACATTAGTGTAACTTAGCTTGCTATAATTCTTTAGGTGGTAGCTGTTGTGTAGTGAAGCTTAATTTATTGTTGAGTAGCTGATAGCTTAGCTCACTATACTGGACAAGTAGCTTGCCCAACACTGCAAATAAAATCAAATGTAATGATAGAAACCTTAGTCAGTTAAATAACCTGCTGCTGTCATTCTGCACATCTCTGATGTTGCTGCTATTTTCAAATATCTATTACTGTAAAAATGTCCATAGCTGCATATTGGTTATTTATTCTCCAGTTTTATATTGTTAAAACACTTTACAGTATTTTATTGTTCATATTCTAACTCTTCCGTATTATGTTATTCTTATACATTTTTCTAAGGTCCACATTTGTGTGACTATTTTCAATTATCTTTCTGCTGCTGTAAATCTGCCCATTGTGGGACAATAAAGGGATTTTCTATTCTATTCTATTCTATAAAAGGGGTAGAAAGATATAAGTAAATCTAAACAATGTATGTATAAAAATATATCTGCAAAATCTCTAATATTCAACAACAAAAAATACTTAGTTAAGCATATTATGCAAAACAACAATAAAAAAATTAAACTATCAGATTTATAGTTCCCACCCAGCAGATATATTAGAATCTGTCCTTAAATTCCAGCCAAACCCATTTACACAGTAACAGATAAAAACCTTCAGATAAATCAAACATTACCGCCACATATCTGACTCAATAACCATTAAAACAACTGTTTTCATTCATTTCAGACGGAACTATTCACTGACTGGATTATATTAAACAGAACTTCCAATTTTCCCCACTGTTCTGCGCCAAGTAACATTTCCTCTGATCACAGAGCAAATCCCGATGATGAGACATTTGTTCTTTCAAACAACCCCCCCCCGCTCCAAGGTGTCCTGGTTTTCCCAAATGAAAATATGGTCACCCTACTTTCTACTCCTTACATTTTAAAAAATTGTCTCGTTACTTTAGTTTTGAATCATTTCAATGGAGTTACCGTTATTATTTTTCACGTCATCAATACCAAATTCAATCTAATTGGATGGGAATCTACGTTGCATTTGACGCACCACTACAAGATGAATCGACAGATTCGGCGGTATTCATTGGCGGCAAATCATTGCAGCTTGGTGGCGGTGGCGTTAGCATAGTAGCATGGACGACGAGATGATTGAAAATGAACACAACGGAGATCTAGTCCTATTGGCAGACATCCATTTAAAATGTAGGCAACGGCATGAAAAAAGTGGTTTCTACTTTTACTTTTATACTTTAAGTAAATTTACAAGCCTGTACTTTGTTACTTTTACTTGAGTAAAGAAGTTTAATCAGTACTTCCACTTTTACCAGAGTATTTTTTAACACAAGTATCTGTACTTTTACTCAAGTACGGAAAGTGAGTACTTTTGCCATCTCTGGTCTAACCCCCCATCATGCTGGGTTACAGTTGATTATATCGTCAGTCTGACAGAAATCAGGAAGGTAAACAATGGAGAGCAACTTGAATGAAGCCTGGGTGTAGTCAGTGTGCTTTATAGTTTCTCTCTATTATCGAATGTAAACAGAGTTGTTTTACTTTCTAGATCAGACTAGCGCAGTGTGTTGACGTCCATATTATGCGCACAACGGTATCATGTAAATTAGTGGGTTGACCCGGGTACGGTGTCCCGCAGCATGCCGAATGGAGCCAAACCATTTAAAGGCTACTGTAACGCGAATCAGTTGCCGAGTTGTTTGACCTAAATAGACACGGGTCAGTGAGCCATTCCCACCACCTCTAAAAGACGATTGTTCCCAGTTTAAACAATTTTTTTTTGGCCAGTGGGAAAGTTAAGTCATTTGGAGGTTAGAAATGATGAAGATGTTAATGGCTGTTTGTTTCAGTAAACTTATCACTTATGTTCTTAGCAGATGAGTTGTTCATTTTTTACCGGATATTTCTAAAAAGTACTTAAAGCGGAACACCGTTTTTTTTTACATTGGGTCCTTGATTTTACGTTATTCCATCATGTTCTACTCACCCATATGAGTTTAGTGTCATTTGGAGCCGTTCTGAAGATATTCCGTTAGGTTATATCAAGTAACGTCTTCCTATGGTAACGACTTGAAGGCACAAACTAAACTGTTCATCATTTATTCTTTATGGTACGCCAGCATTCAGAACATGGAGGCCAATCACTGTCTCCCAGACATCCACGGTTATATTTTTTGTATTTATATCTTTTAAAAACAAAGCGGAGCGTGTATGACATCATTCGCGCGCGCCGGCTACCATTCATTCTTCCTGTCCGCTGAACTGCTGCGTTTTCCTCCCATGCCTGGAAGATGTCTAGTGCTGCTACCACAGATGATCTCGCTCTCCAAATGGAATTTAACGATTCAGATTAGCTAGAATGAATAGAAGAGGTAGAGCGTAGCCGGCTGTGGCCCGGTCTGCCTGTCACAACTCCAGTCCGGCGCGCAGAGCCACATGAGGAGTTAGTTTATCGTTACCTTTTCTAACACAGAAAGTATTTATAGATCGTTTTGCCTGTCTGCTTCTGTCTCCTTGAACCCCAGTCGGCCTCAGCAGATGGCCACTCACACTGAGCCTGGTTCTGCTGGAGGTTTCTTCCTGTTCAAAGGGAGTTTTTCCTCTCCACTGTCGCTACAAGCATGCTTAGTGTGAGGGATTGCTTAAGAGTCAACGATGCAATCTGGTGATAGAAAACTTTGAACCAATCTGACTGGATAATCAGGTTGAATTGTCTGTGAAGTGCCTTGAGATGAAATGTGCTGAGTATTGGTGCTCTATAAATAAACTGAGACGCTCTGTGTGCCTTTCTTCTCACCCAGAATTTAGTTCTATTGATTGACGCAAAAACTGCCATTGCTATTAGGTGTAGCACTGGAAAATATCGAAATCTAGATAAGTCATTTTTTCTTAAAATAAATGCATTTGTTTTTGTATTGAAGAGGCACCGGAAAAACGACCTAGAAATAAGTAAAATTTTCATAAATTAAGTGTATTTACCCTTAATATGAGTAGGTAAATGAGACAGTTTGCCAATGGAATGAGTATTTTTACTCTTAAAACAAGATAATTAGATAATATGCACTTGAAATAAGACAATGCAGTTGTTTTTTTGTTTTTTTTTTTAAGTGTAAATTGTCTCGTTCGATTGGCAAAATGTCTCTTTTACCTCCTTAAACCAAGAACAAATGCACTTATTTTGAGGAAAAAAACAACTTATACAGATTTTGATTTTTCCCAGTGGGTAAAAGAGAGATTTTGCCAATGGAACAAGACAGTTTACATTTAAGATAAGAAAATACAATTGCATTGTCTTATTTCAAGTGCATGTTATCTTATTGTTTTATTTTAAGAATAAAAATACTAATTTCATTGGCAAACTATCTCATTTACCTACTCGAATTATGGTTAAATAAACTTAATGAGTTAATATGAGAATAATAATTAAAATAATCCAGGTTTCATAATCATATCTGTCACTAGAAGTATTGTTTAAAGAAAAAAATTGAAAATCCCCTGACAAACATGTGTATGAGTCAGAGGTATTGCTGCATTTCTGGAGGTCTGGAGTCTGACCTCTGACATCCCACTCAACTTATCCCAGTTCGTAAAACCAGGATCCATCCGCGACACACAGATGAGATGTTTCTCCTACCAAAACCTCAGAGACTCAGACCTGAAGTGTTTTATGCCTCTATGTGATTTTGTTGATTTATTGATTCAATGTCAGACAGTGAAGAAACAGGATCATGCACTGCAAAAACGATCTAGAAATAAGTAAAAATTTCTTAAATTAAGTGTATTCACCCTTAATTTGACCAGGTAAATGAGATAGTTTGCCAATGGAATGAGTAATTTTACTCTTACAATAAGATAATTAGATAATATGCACTTGAAATAAGACAATGCAATTGTGTTTTCTTATTTTAAGTTTAAATTGTCTCGTTCCATTGGCAAAATCTCTCTTTTACCTCCTCAATTCAAGAACAAATGCACTTATTTGAGGAAAGAATGACTTATCTAGATTGGCAAATTTAGATTTTTTGCAGTGTGTCTTTATCTGGGCTTGATGTTAATCAAAGACTGACGCTCTGAACGTGATGCAGACGCATGCTGACTCTCTGACTGACCGTGGGCCTGAGCGGCCGAGCTGTGGGAGTAGCCGAGCGCCAGCAGCGCCGTCTCCACCAGCTGGGAGAAGAGAATATCTTTCCTGACGAGGACAAACTCAGCATGCTCCTCTCTTCCCTCGCAGCCATCGCCCTGCAGCCCTCCGTCCGCCTGCTCCACCACACAGAAGACTGGGATCATCAGACCTGTTGAGGAGGACAACAAGTTAGATAAACAAGGACGTTTCCTTCAACGCTTGCATCCGTTTTCGTATTTTTAAGCATTGAAAAACCTTAAATGTGCTTTCATTAAACAGCGATGAAGAGTAAATAACCTTTTCCACTGCTGTTAGAAAAAAACACCATCCAGCTGCTTAACAGCCAATCAGATAAGAGCGACTCCTCTAACAGACATGCAAAACCAATATACAAAACAGCCACCGTGATAAGAGCGGCTGCTCTCATTAGGACATTAATAACCGTTACAAAAGCCATCACTGGTCCGCAGGGCCACAGAAGAAAATCCAAATCTGACCAATCACACTGGAAAAAACGACCTAGAAATAAGTAAAAATGTCTTAAATTAAGTGTATTTATGCTTAATTTGAGCAGGTAAATGAGATAGTTTGCCAATGGACTGAGTATTTTTACTAAAGAACTACTTTAAAATAAGATAATTAGATTATCTGCGCTTGAAATAAGACAATGCATTTTTTCTTATTTTAAACGCAAATTTTCTTGTTCCATTGGCAAAATGTTTACCTCCTAGATCAAAGAACACCCTGCAAAAACGATCTAGAAATAAGTCAAAATGTCTTAAATTCAGTGTATTTATCCTTATTTTAAGTAGGTAAATGAGATAGTGTGCCATTAAAATTTGTATTTTTCCTTTTAAAATAAGATAATTAGATAATATGCACTTGAAATAAGACAATGCAATTGTGTTTTTCCTTTTTTTAAATGTACATTTTCTTGTTCCATTGGCAAAATGTCTATTTTACCTCCTCAATTCAAGAACAAATGTACTTATTTTAAGAAAAAATTACTTATCTAGATTTCGATTTTTTCCAGTGTAGAAATGATCTGGAAAATATCTGAATGTCATACCGACAACATATTGCTCTTTTCCTCAAGTAGGCAGCAAAATGTTTGGTGTGTCTAAGTAAGGAAAGTTTGGATCAAAGCAACAACCTCCAGAGTGTCTGATGACTTCTCAACCCACTGCTACAGACGCAGACAACCATTGCTTTGACTAGGGCAGGGGTCTGCAACCTTTCATATCCAAAGAGCCATTTTGCTCTGAGTCTGACCTCTTTAGAGCCGCAAAGTAGATGACATTTTAGAAAAACAATTTGTTTTTTTTATTATCTAGTATAGGAAATTAGTTGCCATCTTAAACAACCAACAATGTATGTATTTTATCTTTTAAAATAATATTAAAACACATAAATTCCAAGCTAATTAAAAGGAAAGTGACTCTAAAAACATATTTCTGGTTCTTTTAATGTCCTTCTTATCCATCTTATAAAAAACACTAAAGCTTTTAAGACTGGTATTTATTTTGTAGTACATTATTTAGGTCTTTATATACATTTTAGCCACTTTATGAGCCGCTGCAGAGGGTCCAAAGAGCCACATGTGGCTCTGGAGCCATAGGTTGCAGACCTTTGGACTAGGCCATTCTAACAGGGGAACAAACCATTTTACTGTAGATTCCAAGTGTAGATAAATTAAACTTAGGCCCCGTCCACATGAAGTCAAAACGAACACGAAACGCTAATATTTTCCAGAACGTTTGTCGTAAAGACAGAGACGTAAAATAAATGTGATCGTCCACACGAATGCATGAAAACGCTACAAAATATATGCCAGGCCTGTAAGTGGCGCTGTGGTGACAAAGCAAAAATAGGCGAAAACAGGCAACGAAATGTTGGGCATGCGCAGTAATATTTATACAACAACCAAACCGGAAAACCGCTCTGTTCTTCCTGGAGATATTCCAGAAGAAGAAGATTCTGTTGTAAGCCCGACAGCAGGGTGAGTAGCATGAGCAGCAACCATTCAACACAGTACGGCGCCATTGTTGTTGTGATACTGTGTCACGCATGCGTGTTTAGAGGCGACGCTATGACGCATGCGTGTAAGAAAAAAAATGCCGTTAGAGCTTAAAGATGGAAACGCGAAAACGGCGTTTCAAAATCTTCCCACTCTGAAGGCTGAATAAAAAAAAGATAGTTTACAGACCCCCGAAACGCCGGCTTCGTGTGGATGAGAGGCTGGTTTGGTGAAAAATTTGTGAATTTAGGCCAGGGTTTGACTTCGTGTGGACGGGGCCTTAATCCTGAACAGAGTCCCTGGTACTGGTGAAGGAAAGCATCCCACAGCATAATGCTCCCACCGTTGTGTCTGCATGTGGATGAAAGCTGGTCTTAATCAGAACACCTTCTCTGCTGTGGTCAAGCTTCTAATGGTTTTCTTTGCACAAAGTCCTTCTAAGAACAGAACCTAAATAGTTGCTTTGTTCCTTCCACTCCCCTGCAAAAGCCCTGTGTGTATTTAGCTGATCCTGTTTAACTTATCCTGTTGATTTAATTTATCCTACCTGAGCAGCAGACCTCTGCAGCACCTTCACAGTCAACATAGGCCTCTTAAGCTGCAAAAACAATCTAGAAATAAGTTAAAATGTCTTGAATTAAGTGTATTAACCCTCAATTTGAGTAGGTAAATAAGATGATTTGCCAATGGAATGAGTATTTTTACTCTTACAATAAGGTAATTAGATAATGTGCACTTGAAATAAGACAATGAAACATTTTATTTGTTATTTTTTATTTTGAATGTAAATTGTCTTGTTCCATTGACAAAGTGTTTCAATTTCCTCCTCAATTCAAGAAAAAATGCACTTATTTTTTTTTTAAATTACTTATTTAGATTTAGATTTTTTCCAGTGTCACTGCACTGCAAAAAACAATTGAGAAATAAGTAAAAATGTCCTAAATAAAATGTATTTACATTTAACTTGAGCAGGTAAATAAGATGATTTGCCAATGGAATGAGTGTTTTTACTCTTAAAATAAGATAATAAGTCATTATGCACTTGAAATAAGGTAATGCAATTGATTTTTCTTATTTTGAATGTAAATTGTCTTGTTCCATTAGCAAAGTGTCCTACTTTCCTCCTCAATTCAATCAAAAATGCACCAATTTTAAGAAAAAAATTACTTACTTGGGTTTCTATTTTTAAGTGTGACAACTTTCAACATATTCTGATTATCAGTTCGTATGAAATCGTACGAAAAGTTATGCACACTATTTTGTACGTTTTGGACGTTTTTCCTCAAAAAAACACATCAGTGCGCTGCGCATGCGCTGGCAGAAAAAAAAAGGTGATCCGCGGACGGACGTAAAAATGGGAAAAACAGTGCAAGAATCACTTATTCATGTCTCTAACTGCGTTGCTTGCTGTTTTATATCTTAGGGTTAGGGTTAGGGTTAGGGCTAATGGTAATTTATATTCTAGATTCGTGAATGCTGCGTCAGATGCGCATACGACGAAAAAAACGTCCAAAATGTACGAAATTACGGTGCATAACTTTTCGTACGATTTCATACGAACTCATAATGAGAATACACTGCAACTTGGCACTCAAAGAAATAGAAATCTAAATGAGGCATTTTTTCTTAAAATAAGGGCATTTTTTCTTAATTTACGGAGGTAAGGGAGACACTTTGCCAATGGAACTATTATTTTGCCAAAGTTTTGCAATGTGCTTAGACAGAGACATTGTTTTAGAGCCTTTCTCTGCTTTAAAGTTGTCATTTGTCCTTCAGCAAACCTCTGGTTCCCCCAGACGACCTGTTTAATGCTGTGACTGGGTGACCTCTGAGGACGGGGACTTTGTTCAAAATGAATCGCAATTATTTTACTTTAGCAACATATTTTCCCTTTAGGTTGAAAACCATTCAATCCTTTGTTTGGAAAGTGGAACAGCTGAAGTGCAATGAAGATAGAGGAGAAACCTGCCTGTTCCTCCTGGGCTTTGCTCCCTGTACGGATCTAAATCCAGATATTCCTCTTCTTTGCTCTCTCTCCAGTCTGGACCTTTTTCCTGAAAGGATTTTTTTTTTTTGGGCCACGTGTCAACTTGCAATTATTTAAAGTCCCCTGAAGAAATGATGCACTGGGAGCATTAGGCAGCGTCCCAGCTCTAATAATACAGTGTTTCTATTTTACCGTATGGCCAGCAAACCCACCCACATGGCCACACACACACACTAACACAGCATCAGGACCCCCCTCCCCCCACAGACCCTGATCCATCTCCTCCATTGTTTTAATCAGTCAATTCCGATATTTCTATTTCCTCCTCATTAATCACTCGGCTCCCAATCCTCCAGGCTCTCATGGAGTGAATTACACACTGGAGGACCGAGCCAATTGAAGTAAGTGAATTTTCCCCAACAGGGAAATATAACTGTCAACACGGAGCAGCTTTCTGCGACCGGCGCTCCTCTCCCTCCGTCTCCAGAGCAGCCTGTCTTCTCCGGCATCTTGTGAGTGGATGATCTGGTTTGGATGATGTGATGTTTCCTCAAAACCTCTAATCCCTCTAATATGATTGAATGGTGATATTAAAATAAGATCTGTGTGTTTTGGCAGGTTCTGAGTGTTGCAGCGTACTAAAGCTCGCATGCACTTCGGTGGCGCAGCCTACATGTGTGCGTTTGGCCCCCATCCTTGCAGCAGCAGTGCGGTTTTGGGGGCGACACATGGAGTTTCCTGTGTTCAAAGTCAACCCGTCATTATAACAAGCCAGGCTTCCTCTGAGCGCAGGAAACGCCGTCCTTCTCCCTCACAAGCCATCCTCCATCCACATCTTCTTCTTCTTCTTAGCGTGTTATCGTTCATTCTGTCGTTTCCCAGCGGTCGGACCTGACCCTCCAGCTGATTTGTTAACTCTTCTTAACCACAGAAGGATTGTCTTCACAAACTCTTCAAACCCACAGAAACGGTTTTGTTTTGCTCAAACAAAATAGAAAAAAAAAGATCTAATGTTGGAATATTCCAGCATAAATTTGAAACAAACCACATAACGTCAAATAAATTGATCGGTTTTCATCATTGTGCTGCACGTTTAAAAATGAGCTCTATGAAAAGGCTTTAGTCAAAATTTCCAGAAAGCAGCCATAAAAGAAAACCTTCTATGTCCCTTTTTTACAGCAAGACATAACTGCCAATAGAGACACTAAAATATGACATCTTTTCTTAACTGGGGCATAAATTAATCCAGGATATTACCAGACATTTTTCTTTCAAATGCATCCGAATGGAAAAAAAAAAATCACATTGGAAAATCTTTCACAGACACTCAGAACTCTTTTTTTTTTATTGAACCTCTAACACCAGTAGGACTTTGATCTGCTGAAGAAATTCTGCAAAAAAATTTTAACAACAACCTGTTTTACAATATAAGCTACGTTATTTGTAGACATAAAGGCTGTGATGCTACATGTAGCACCAAAACCCAAACATGCAGACATTAAAAAAAAAACACATAATCGTCTGCGTATGAGATCACCTGCATGATTTGATCTTAAGCAGCTCAGTAATGCTGAAGTGGCCATTTGTTTTCTTTACCAGAGTGGAAAATATTTCAGTCCGGCAAATATGGAAAGCCATGAGGGTCACAAAGTGTGCATGAAACCGCAATGTCTGGCAGAGACTTTTAGACTCTAAATAGGCTCTTAGAAACTTACTGAACACCTCAGGTGTCAAACGGGTGCTGAGGAAAAATACCGATTAGAACCAGAGGATGTTTTCCCGTTTCATGCTAGGAAGTTAATAGGAATCTTGTTTTGATACTGTTAGCTTGCTAGCCAGCTAGCTAGCAAGAGTACAACGTTTTTTTACCTTTAAAAACTTAAAACATCAAAATATCTGCTTGAAATGTGAAATTTAAGATAAAAATCATAGACGTGTTTTGACTTTTCTGTTTCATAAGATTTTCCTTGCTAACTTCTGTGCTAATTGTGGAGGCTGCTCCAACCAATGACGTTATTACTCAGGGTTAGCGTCTTGTGAATGTTGTCTCTGCAGCGTGGTTTGGCGTTATACGGTAACAGCTAGGGGTGTAAATCACATCCATCATGGCGATTCGATTCAGTATCGATTTCCTGACCCAACGATTCGATTATTTTCGATACTCAAGAATACCACGATTCGATTCGATTTGATTAATCGATTAAATTAATCGGTTAAATTTTTTTTTTTTTTTTTTTTTTTTTTTTTTTTTTTTTTTACACCTTAGAGGCTAAACAAAGTTTCAAGTTTGGAATAAATCAATGAAAGCTGTAATATCATTATGAATTTTCTTTGGAAACAACAGCAAATAACAGAAGTAGAAAAGTTGCATCAAAAAATACTGCAAAAATACTGCACAATATCAGTGTAATGAGTTCAATGCAATACCTCGGCTCCAGAGAAACTGTCCAACATATTTTTTTAGAATGTAATAAATATACTCAGGAAAGAGAGATGTTGCGTAGAGAGTTAGACAGGAATAAAAATAAACTAGATATAAGGGAATTGTTTCAAAGGTTATCTGGGGATGTAGTTTTTGGGAGTATTTTGAATTTTCTACGAAGAACAGGTATTTTAGGGAGAATATAATAGTTTGTCTGGTCCATACTCCATTCTGACCGCTGTTAGCTGACCGCAGACAGCGCAGCAGACAGGAGGCCGGCTTGTTTTGTTTTTATGACCGAAATTGCGGAAAACAACTAGTGAAGTTTGACCCGCTAGAAGAGCGAGGTGCGTGAGAACGCTGGGACCCTTTTTCCACCTGGATCTCCGCCCTTTTTGGCCCTCATGTCCCTCCGTCGTCGGACTAAACTCGCCCCCACTTCTTCGCTGCCTCGGCCGTATCTAGACCCACAGCGTGTAGCTCAGACCACGCTTCAATACTGAGCATAATTTAAAAATGTCTGCATCAGGCTCACTGCAACACACTGCTGTAAGAGTATAACCAGGAAGCGAGGTAGGAGGGCAAAATAGGTTTAGCGCCACCGCAGCACGGGAGGAGAATTACGCCCAGGAGCAAATGGATAAAAATAGACTGGAGGAAAAAAAAAAAAAACATGGATCGATGCATCGATACAAAACGAATATTATTTACACCCCTAGTAACAGCCATTCAAAATGGCCCTTCCCAGTGAAACGCCAGCAGAATCGCAGCCCACTTCCCTGCAGCTCCAAGAAAAATCCCCTCCAACTTCCAGCCACTGGCCTTTTCCTGCGTGCAGTGGCCAAGGGGTGGCCACGGCCACACTGTTCAATGCCCACCCCACTCACCAGTGTAAATTGTAGTAGCATCAGCTTAGCATTTCATCCCATTATGCACAGCCAGCGACGTAACATTAAAAAACCAAGATATGAGGAGGTGTTTACTGAAGTCTTTATGATTTCTACAGGCAGGTTTAACACAATAGTAGATTAAAACCTGGAAATTGTGGCTTTTAGTTTCAGTGGCCACCCAAAGATTTTTAGTAGCCCCATCTGGCCCCTCAATGAAACATTTCTGAAGGCACCACTGCCTGGATGGCATATTGTTTTACTCTGATTTCACTGAATTACAGGGTTTAGCCAGGAGATGACGCTTCTCTTTAGATCTTAATGTCCACAAATCATGAGAGAAAGAATATTTTAGTATAAAGATTTATGTTTAAAAAGGAATTGTAGGGGACCAGCCAAGGGCCCATCAAGGAAAGTGGGGGGATTCTCGATAGCTACTACTGTAGATCTGTCTTTGGGAGGCTTAGTTTTCAGTTAAAGAATGACAATAAACCTAGCTGTACTATGTGTGTGCCATCATGTGCCTTCATTTATGTCTTAAAGCTAATGTTTGGAGAATGAGCCTCACACTGACCACAGATGACCAATTCTTCAAACTTTCTGACGTATTTTTTCCAAATTAAAAGTTGCTGGACATTAAATCCCTGAGAAAGGTTGCCTGTGTTTCTACCAACAAAGCTCTCCAGGTCGTTCTTCATTAATGCAGCTAAAGCTGGTGATATGCTAAGGGAATTGACGTGATGGCTGTTGCTGTATGGAGACAATCTCCCATCTCACCATCATATTGATGCATTTCTGTATCAATATGTTCCTGGGCTGGTATGTTTAAGACGTAACCAACGTCAAGGTCACTGGAAACACAACATAGCAACCAAGAGGAAACAACTTTCACAGCTAATGCGGGGATCGATAATCCAGAGTGACTTGTATAAATCTTGTTTATATGGAGCAATCTCCTTTATTTGGTAAGGCTGTGTTATACAGTTCCCTCCTGACTTATAGATTAACAGCTCAAGGCTCTCAGCTCTACAGCGTGGAACAGGGAGCCAAACTCAGCCCATGTGGCTCCCAGCTCAGCCAGCGACTGTCTGTGGGTTTGGAGAACAACACTGCTAAAGCCTTCTGGCAGAAAGAAAGGATCTAAAAACCATCATGCAGTGTTTCAATCATTTACGACACTTCTTCTTTAAATTTATGTTGTTGTAAGTCACCAATTTAAAGTATTTGAATGTAGAAAAAACACATGATTACCACTTGATTGCATTTCTCTGTGAGTTTTCTGGTTACCTCCTAGGGGCCGAGATGGGGCTCCATTGTGGCGACTTCGTGGGCCTGTGGGGCTCCCGTTGAGCTCCAGTCGGCTCTTCTTTCCTGGTGGTGGGAGACCGCTGAGGTCTGGGCTGCCTCCCCTCCGCTCAGGACTACCTTGGGCGACAGGACTCTCCCCGCCTCGCTCCATCCTCCTCCACACCCCCAATGGAGCTCCAGTCAGAGAGAAAGAGTCTGAAGAGTTTTCAAAGCGGAAAAGAAAGGAATCAGGAAACCAGATCTGACACAAAATATTTTTAAAGTCATGATTTCATTCAATAAGATTTAGATTAAAGCAAAAACCATTTAAAAACTTCCTATCACCTTTTGATGAAATATGCAAACAGATTATGAAAGAAATCCAGACCAACACTGCAAAAAATATAAATCTAGATAAGTCATTTTTTCTTAACATAAGTGCATTTGTTCTTGGATTGAGGCGGTAAAGAGACATTTTGCCAATGGAACAAGACAATTTACACTTAAAATAAGAAAACTCAATTGCATTGTATTATTTCAAGTGCATATTATCTAAATATCTTGTTTTAAGAGTAAAAACACTAATTCCATTGGCAAATTATCTAATTTACCAACTCAAATTAAGGGTAAATACACTTAATTTAAGAAATTTTTACTTATTTCTAGATCGTTTTTCCAGTGAACACGGCAAAAAATGTAAAGATAAGTAATTTTTTCTTAAACTAATAGCATTCTTTTCTTCAATTAAGCAGGTAGGTGAGACACTTTGTCAATGGAACAAGACAATTTACTTATAAAATAAGAAAGAAAACAACTGCAGTCGCTTATTTCAAGTGCATGATATCTAATTATCTTAAAATACTCATTTCATTAGCCAATCATCTTATTTACTAGGTCAAACTGAGGGTAAATACAATTATTTTTAGACATTTCTACAAATGTATAGATCATGTTTGCATTGAACTCATTTTATTTTGTGCATACTCTTTAAATATTCTCTTTAAACATGTTGGGAGCTGGAGAAATACACCTTTTCTCCAGGAGAGTCCGCCCTGGATCCTCCCTGCTGAGCTGCTCTGCACACCTGCAGCTGATGATTTCATCTGGAGGACCTGGACTACTTAAGCTGCCTTCAGACCTTGCCTCGACGCCGCAGTGTCTTAATCAGTTGGTTAGCACTTAAGCCATAGATCCCTAGTGAACCAAGTCTCCTTTGAGTCCAACCTGGATTCTAACCCTTTTGTCTCTGCTTCCAGGTTTCCTGTTCTTTCTCCTGTGAAGCTCTGCAAGAGCTTAACCTGCCGAGCCAGCCCTCCGAGCCAAACCTGAAGACTCACTCTCTGGATTTCCTAGCAGCTCTGGATACCGAGCTGGAAACACAAGCCAAGGTCAAAACAGCCTTTAGAAGTAAGACGCTGAAACAGCTTAAGGACTCTGCCAACCCAAGCTTTCTCCGGACCCAACAATTCCGCTCCCAAAGCCTCCTCTACGTTCATCAAGGTACAAACCTGAACACAATCAGTCAAGTCTCAACCAAGCCTTCGCTAACCAAACTGTCTTTCTCACAGACGCCAGTGAACCGGTCCCAGCCCAGAACCATTGCATCAGTCTTTATTATATGTGTGAATTTGCCAATAAACTCTGTTAAACTTTCCATCCGTGTCGTCAGTCTTCTGCATATTGGGCCTCCCTGATACCCATCATGACAAAACATGCTTCCTTAGCTACGAGTTCATATCAAATATGCGGCAAATTTAATTGATATTCGGATAATGTAAAAAAAAACACAATTTCACAATTAATAAGACATGTGATCAAAATTAAATGTGAAATAAATTTGTTAAACCAATAATGGATGTAAAAAACCTGCTGCTCCATCATCCTCTCACTACTTCCCATTGTTTTGTCGTTCCTCCCAGTAGTAACATGTACAGTGCTGAACGTAATGCGAAAAAACATTTATTTCGATAACTACACTCTGAGCAGTACACTGGAAACGCAGCTATTGATACAGAATTTCTGCATCAAGCGACACAAAAATAACATCGCTTCTTCTCATGCTGCACCATGCAGACGCTCCATCTGCACTGATAAAGATTGACTCACCTCAGAGGCTAAACTTTGACCAGTTCTAACTGACAGCAGACGAAACTATTCTCTGATTTACTCTGGAGAGCATTGCTTATAATATTTATGGTAAAATCAGTAGGTAAAGGGAATTGTTGGCCTGGCTGAATGGGCAAGGTCTTCTGTTCCCCTGTAAAGGGGTTGCGATGATAGCGGGAAGGAACCACCTTAATTGCTGCATTGTAGGTTTTTCAAAGATGAAATCTGAGTCCAATTGAGTTGAATTGAATTGAAAAACTTCCTGGATGTGAAATGAAACCTCTTCAAACTTGGAAACAAAGTCCAGCGGATTGTTTTTTAACCTTTTTCGGAAAAACCTCAGCTGCTCTTCAGGTTTTAAAAGTTCGACTTAGACAGATTTATTTGTCGTTTTGTTTACACAAATTTAAAACAAAAAGAAATTTCGTTTAGAACAGCTCTCTGGACAGTTTCATTTTTTTTAAACTGCAAAACAAAACAATAGTTAAAAAAAAATCTGAATTTACTGACTGGTTTAATCGATTACATGTTTGTTGTGAGCTAGTTTTTTGTGTTTGTTTTATTATTGTTGGAAACTTCATAAAAATGTAAGTTCAGACTGATACACTGGAAAAAATCAACAAATTGATAAGTCATTTTTTCTTAAAATATGTGCATTCGTTCTTAGATTGAGGAGGTAAAAGAGACATTTTGCCAATGGAACAAGACAATTTACAATTGAAATAAGAAAACACAACTGCATTGTCTTATTTCAAGTACATATTTTCTAATTATCTTATTTTAAGAGTGAAAATCCTCATTCCATTGGCAAATTATCTCCTTTACCTACTCAGATTAAAGATAAATACACTTAATTTAAGACATTTTCACTTATTTCTAGATAATTTTTCCAGTGTAAATGTTGCAACAATCCTGAATTCTTTCCAACATTAACATTAACCATCTGATTGGCTAAAAGTTTCCCTGCATAAAACACCAAGCAGGTTTGACTCAGTGGGAAAAAAAGTCATTGCTAAATGTAACCACAGCATTTGGTTTGATGTGGGACTCAGAGATGTGTCAAACTCGAGGCCCCTGGACCAAATCTAAACCGTCACAGTAATAAATCGGGCCCCCACTGGGCCCTCATTTAATCACTATAAAAATGTACTTTTTTTTTTTAAACTGTTTATTCCCCCTTATTTGAACAAAAAGTAGGACATTTTATTAAAAGAAATGGATTATCTACATTTAAAATACAAAAAATGACTCCATTATCTTATTTTAAAGGGGACCTCCGTTTTTTTACATTGGGCCCTTGTTTTTACGTTATTACATCATGTTCTACTCACCTATAACAGTTTAGTGTCATTTGGACCCTATGGGCAACGAGTTGACGGCTCAAACTAAACTGTTCATAATTTATTCTTTATGGTACGCCAGCATTCAGAACATGTAGGCCAATCACTGTCCCCCAGACATCCGCCGTTATATTTTTTATATTTATATCTTTTAAAAACAAAGCGGAGTGTGTATGGGTGAGTAGAACATGATGGAATAACGTAAAATCAAGGGCCCAATGTAAAAGAAACGGCATTCCCCTTTAAGTGTCTAATATCTAAATACCTTATATTAAGTCCAAAAATACTCCTGCGGCCGATGAAGAAGTGAACAGAAGTTTCAAAAAGGAACCTTTTTCAATTCAAAATGTCAGAAATAGTTCCAGGCTTTATACCAAACAAAGCCTTGTTTTTGTTTTGAAACAGCCAGAAAAGAGCTTCCTGGATGGGAAGCAAAACGTCTTCAAATGTGGAAACAAAGTCCAGTGGATTGTTTTTAACTTTTTTGGATTGACTCTGACCTGGATGACTGAGAATCTTCACCATTTTAAAGGAGCAGAAGGAAACGTTGCTCAGAAAGAATCAGGACAGGTTCAGTACCGACCGGGTGAACGGTACCAGAAGCAAAGCAGAACCTCAGTTCCCAAATCTCTGCTTCTGAACCAAAGGCGGAAGCGACCCAGATGTTGGTCGGACAGTTAATGACTGGCATAGAGACACACTTTTAGAAATAGTTGTACTTTACTGTACTTTTACTTTATTAACGTTCTTGTGAGAATAAAGCTGCTCTTACTGTATGCGAGTTGAATTCCTGGTTATTTAACCCACCACAGGTAATTGATCTGCTCAGAGATCAGGTGATTAATTCATCAAAGCTGGACGTTCTTTTCCTATCCTGACATGTATTTATTTCCCACTGTAAAGACTGGATTTATAAATCTATGTTGAATAAAACTGATTTGGAAGATGTGTTCTCTTATTTATTTATTTTGTAATTCAGATTTGAATCCCCAGAATTTGGACAGTACATAATTTTAAACATTAAATCAGATGTGATCAGCAGAGCTGTCAAGTTAGAAAGTACAAATACTTTATTACTTTAAGTAAGTAGAAACGTTGGCTATCTATACTTTACTGAAGGAATTATGTATTTTTAGACAACTTTTTACTTTCTACTCTTTACATTTTTAAATATAGACTTATTCGTTTGTTTCATTTAAGCCCATTTTCATGGCCTGTTGGTATTTTAAAAAAAATTATAATAATAATCAAAATAATTACTTTCATCCAGACAATTCAACCCTTTGTGGTTGAATTCGGTGCTGCCCCAACTTGTTGTTCACCACATACTAAATTCTCATCTTTGTTGGTTCCTCTGGCAGCTCTGCAAACTAATGAACTGAAAAAATTTAAATCTACTGTAAGTATTTTGTTTCTTAAAATAAGATCATTTTTTCTTGACTTGAGGTAAGTCAGAGTTTTTTTTTTTGTAATGGTACAAGACCATTTACATTTCAAATAAGAATAAAACAATTGCATGGTCTTATTTCAAGGGCATATTATATAATTATCTTATTTTAGGGGTAGAAATGTTCATTCAATTTTCCTACTCAAATTAAGGGTAAATACTCTTAATTTCTACTCATTTTCAGAAGGTTTTTGCAGTGTGTAGATGTGTTATAATAACTCTACACTGGAAAAACGATCTAGAAATAAGTATAAATTAGTTAAATTAAGTGTATTCACCCTTAAATTGAGTAGGTTATTAAGATAGTCTGCCAATAGAATGAGTATTTTTACTCTTACAATAAGATAGATAGATAAAATGCACTTGATTTAAAAACAATCAAATTGTGTTTTCTTATTTTAAGTGTAAATTGTTTTGTTTCATTGGCAAAAATGTTCTTTTATCTCCTCCATCCAAGAACAAAGGTTATTTTAAGAAAGAATTACATATCTAGATTGGGAAACTAGCTCATTTACCCATTCAAATTATGGGTAATAACATTTAATTTAAGAATTTTTTGCTTATTTCTAGATTATTTTTCCAGTGTGAAACCATCAGAACCTCGGTTATGCTTCACTGGCTTTATGACTTAAACCTGCAGAACCGTCCTGCAGCCTCGGTATTTCCTGACTGTCAGCCAAGCATCCAATATGTGTAATGCCATCAGAAACCCTGCCAGGCCGGACTCGGGCCAAATGGGCAGCTGTGGCTAAAACCAAACTCCCTCAGCAATATCCCTGAAGAGACCAGGCAATTTGTCGAGTCAAACCCCAAAATGTTCGAAAATTGACTCCAAAGTCATGATACAAGATTCCCATTTTATATATTGAATATAAATTGACCACATATGGATTTCTCATGGTTTACAAAAAGGAATCTTGTGCCTTTAAATGTTTATTTGCCCGATCAAGCAGCAACTAGAGGTAAACCGGAAAAACCTAGAGTTTTCTCTGCACATTTATAGTTATTGGATTTTTATTACCAGCAAGGATGATTTTTGCTTTAAAAGATATTTTAAATAATCAACGTCCATCAACTCATTGGTTTTGGAAGAGAAAGAAGGTTGAAGAAATTTATATTCATAGGGCAAGTTTCTGTTTTTAATCACATTCATGCCCCTTACTAATTTCTTGTTATTACATTGACATTTATTTTTGCCATCAACTGTAAAGTGCCTTGAGATGACATGTGTTGTGAATTTGGCGCTATATAAATAAACTGAATTGAAATTGAATCAAAAATCTATATTTTTTTAATGTTACAAAGATCTTGTCCTGGATTCTACACTGCAAAATTTCTTGGATTAAGTGTATTTAACCTTAATTTGAGCTTTTAAATACGATGATTTGCCAATGGAATGAGTCTTTTTACTCTAAAAATAAGATAATTACATAATACGCACTTAAAATGAGACAATGTAGTTATGAAAATTGTCTTGTTCTATTGAGTACACTGCAAAAACGATCTAGAAATAAGTAAAAATTTCTTAAATTAAGGGTATTCACCCTCAATTTAAGTAGGTAAATGAGATCGTTTGCCAATGGAAAGAGTAATTTTACTCTTACATGTCACTGCAAAAAATATAAATCTCAATAAGTTATTTTTTCTTAAAATAAGTGTGTTTTTCCTTGATTTGAGGAGGTAAGTAAGACACTTTGCCAATGGAACAAGACAATTTCCTTTTAAAATAAGAAAAAAATATTTTATCGTCTTATTTCAAGTAAATATTATCTAACTATCTTATTTGAAGAGTGAAAATACTCATTCCATTGGCAAATCATCTTATTTACCTGCTCAAATTAAGGCTAAATATACTTAATTTAAGCCATTTTTTACTTATTTCTGGATTGTTTTTGCAGTGCAATAAGATAATTAGATAATATGCACTTGAAATAAGACAACCTAGTTGTGTTTTCTTATTTTAAGTGTAAATTGTCTTGTTCAATTGGCAAAATGTCTATTTTATCTCCTCAATTCAAGAACAAATGCACTTATTTTAAGAAAGAATGACTTATCTAGATTTAGATTTTTTTGCAGTGTTTCACTTACTTCCTTAGTTCATAAAAAATGCACTTATTTTAAGAAAAAATGACTTATTCGGATTTACATTTTTTTGTGATGTAATAATGCTTGAAATTTTGAATTTCAGCATATGTGACTGAGTGTACTATAAAAGGTAAAAAAAAATAAAGTTTAGTTGTTTTCATTGCACTGGAAAAACCATCTAGAAATAAAATTTCTTAAATTAAGTGTATTTACCCTTAATTTTAGTAGGTAAATTAGATACTGAGTATTTTTAACCTTAAAATAAGATAATTATATAATTTGCACTTGAAATAAAACAATGCAATTGTGTTTTCTGATTTTAAGAGGAAGTTGTCTTGTTCCTTTGACAAAATTTCTCTTTTACCTCCTCAATCCAAGAATAAATGCACTTATTTTAAGAAAAAATTACTTATCTAGATTTCAATTTTTTCCAGTGTGCTGTGTTCTGACCCATCTAGCAAACGTTTTAACCCAGTATAATTAGGGAATCGTGTTTCTGTCCTTTTTACCACTTTTTATTGAATCAAAGCCTTTTTCAAAGCATCATTTAAAGACTATTGTTGCCCCAAAGCGAAACCACATGTTCTTCGCTGCAAGATTTTGTTTTCTGTTTACAGAAAAAAGTCATGTAGACAATAAAAGATAGAATCCCACTTCAAAACCTGTTTCCAGCGGCGGATGAAGACATCCAACCTGTTTGTGTAAAGCTGGAAAGCTGAGATTAGATGTTCGCCCCTCAGTTATCTTTCTGTTCCCAGTCCGCCTCCTCCCTCGTCTCCTCTTTGTCCCACTACCTTCCACACACACATTCTTCCACAAGCTGAAAAACACCACAAAAAAGTAAACAAACTCATGATCTGAGAGGCACTGGGAGCCCGGGAAAACGTCAAAATGAACAATAAATTAAAGACATTAGCTCTGGTGTGATTAAAAAGTGTGGGAGGCCAGAGAGGCCAAAAAATGCGGGCGGCAGCGTTTAATAAAAGAGAAAAAAGAAGTTCAAAGAGCCGAGATGAGGGTTTAAATGTGACTACAGTGGTGCCTCTGATTCACTGCGAGGCTTTCTGAGAAAAAACCGGAGATTCTGCAAATAAATCCGACCGCTAACAATGTTTTAGCTGCAATAAAGAGCAGCTAGCCAGCATAGCATGTTAGGAGGGGGAAACTGTTTCTGCTCCTGGAGATTCTCAGCCGTCCGTTAACTGATTTAATGTCTCGATTCGGCCTTTATTTTCAAATAAACTCCCAAAGAATTCAAAGATACCAGCGACAGGTCGAGTCCTGCTTCAGCTACCGATGATAGCCATCAGAGGCGTCTTTCCACAAACACACAGCATCTACTTCATCTCTGCTCACATCCTGCTTCTATTACACTTCAGCTGGTATTTGATCCACCTGATAAAGAGTCAAACTGCACTGGAAAAAAATCCAAATCTAGATTAGTCGTTTTTTCTTAAAATAAGTGCATTTGTTCTTGGATTGAGGAGGTAAAAGAGACATTTTTCCAATGGAACAAGACAATTTACACTTAAAATAAGAAAACACAATCCCATTGTCTTATTTCAAGTGGATATTACCTAATTATCTTATTTTAAGAGTAAAAATACTCATTCCATTGGCAAACTATCTTATTTACCTACTCAAATTAAGGGTAAATACACTTAATTTAAGACATTTTTACTTATTTCTAATTAATTTTTCAAGTGTGGGGGAATCTGAGGCTGATTGTGGGAAAATGTTACCAATCACAAGGTCAGGAGAGGTCAGGAGGTTCAGTGTGTGTTGGAATTTTCAAGCTTCTGGGAAAAAAATATTTTTTAGGAATTAGGAATTAGTTTTAGGCCTAGGAGGGAGTTCAACTGAAGAAACTATTAGGCCCCGTCCACACGAAGTCAAAACGAACACGAAACGCTAATATTTTCCAGAACGTTTGCCGTAAAGACGGAGACGTAAAATAAATGTGATCGTCCACACGAATGCATGAAAACGCTGCAAAATGTATGCCAGGCCTGTAAGTGGCGCTGTGGTGCCAAAGCAAAAATAGGCGACGTTGGGCATGCGCACTAATATTTATACATGGTTGCCCTGCGGGTCCATTTTCGTGGTTCAGTCAAATTCAGGTGCTGAACTATGTGGTCGATATTGCTCTGTTCTTCCTGGAGATATTCCAGAAGAAGAAGATTCTGTTGTAAGCCCGACAGCAGGGCAGGTAGCATGAGCAGCAACCATTCAACACAGTACGGCGCCATTGTTGTTGTGATACTGTGTCGCGCATGCGTGTTTAGAGGCGATGCTATGACGCATGCGTGTAAGAAAAAAATAATGCGGTTAGAGCTTAAAGATGGAAACGCGAAAACGGCGTTTCAAAATCTTCCCACTCTGAAGGCTTAATAAAAAAAAAGATCGTTTACAGACCCCCGAAACGCCGGCTTTGTATGGATGAGAGGCTGGTTTGGTGAAAAATGTGTGCGTTTAGGCCAGGGTTCGGCTTCGTGTGGACGGGGCCTTAGTATTCACCTCCGTCACGACTCGCAACCTGTTCTTTGCTCCCGTTCATGCATATCAAAGCAAATTTTGCACTAATGTTTTCTGCCGAGGTCTGAGCGCCAAAGATTAAAGTAATTGTATCGATAAAATTCTTCTAATGTTCTTTCCATGTGAGTTTTTCAGATTAAACTGCTTTATATACATATAGAAGGTCAGAGGAGCGAGACATCATCCCAGCGGCATCCCAGATCTGCTCTGATCACCATGGCAACCCCAGGCTCACATCACTGACCGTCTACAAACCTCTAACATGTTCCTTTGTTGATCTTTGGAGTTTCCCTTCGCTCCTGCACTCTAACCTTCACAGACCTCGCTTTGTTTTCAAACGGACAGTGTTAGCGCTTCATAGTTGTGTTCAGCGCCACACAGCTACAGCCGTATTGTGCTGCTGTCTTATTCTTCATCGCATTTAATGAGGATGTAGACCTCTGGGCTTTGACTAGGCCACTTGAGCTCATAGACATGCTTTGATCTAAACCCCTGAGCTGCAGCTCGGGCTGTTCAGGGAGGATCTGCTAAGCGATGAATCTCTGACTAAAGTCTTTCATGCTGCTGCTGGGAGGAGGGTTTCTCTAAGACACAGATGTTCCCCAAGTCTTTTTTCTTAAATCCAAGTCTAGTGTTTATCATCCTACCGACCAAGAATGTTAGCGGCTAATAAATGAAGCGCACCCTTTAACAGGATTTAAGGGATAAAACAGAAGACGTGAGTCTAAAGCAACAAATTCAAATCAAGTCTTGAGTCTTTACAGGATACTTTCAGTCTTAAAACCCCAATCCACCCACTTCACACATACTGTAGATTAAAGGCATACTATGCAACATTTTTCAGTTAATTAATGTGTTCCATAAAGTTTTGGATGATTAAATGAGTCATTTCAGGTCGAACAAAGGTTTTCTCGGCCGCCCTGGTGGTCTGTAGGGGAAATACCGCACTTGCAATTGCAGGAGCCCTCGGCCCGCACCCACAGGCTCAGAAGTCTCGCGAGAGTCGGTCTTGCTTTACGGCGAGAACTGCTACACGCCCCCAGTGAAAGGCATGCTCGCTGCTAGCGCAGTGGCGATCTTTGTGCAGTTATCATGGCGGAACCAGAGAGAAAACAGCGAAAGCCCATGTCGGAGCAGGCAAGAAAGAGGAAAAGGGCTCTGGACAGAGAGAGGAGTCGTACACGGTGAACATCCGGCAAGCTTTTTCCGAATGGCGAGAGCTAAAATAAAAAGAAGGCTGCAAGGCTGACGCGGACCTCGCATTTCTGCTGATGCGATCGTAAGTAACATTGGAATGGTTTCTCTCTCTCTGTGTGCATGTTCTTACTTTCACTGTGTTAGTCATTCGTTGCGTTCGCCTGTCTGCTAAGCTCAAAACAACCATGCCTGGCTTGACGGAGAAACCAGGAGAACAGCTGAGCATATTTACGACAGTGCACTTTTACTTTCAACCTCTGGGGAGAGCCTCGCTGGAAAATCAACACCGGTTGCATAGTGTACCTTTAATGTAGATAAGACTTCATCAAGTCTGAATGGTTTGAGGATAATTTCCTCTGTTGATTTCATGTTTTTCAACTTATTACAGATCGTTGTTTCCCTTTAACATGCAACACCAGCCGTTAATCAACTTTACTGAGTGTTAGTAAGCCATGGAATGATGGTGGTGCTTTGAGGAGCTTTTACCTTATACTCCCTGATTTAATACACATTAATGTACGTTGAAAAATAAAGAGGTTTTTATGCATTTTCTATGATTAGATTAAAAAGGGATACATTTATTTTTCATTGCTTTAAGCTTTTTAAGTTCATGACCAGTCTCAAAAACCAGTAGTGGCGCTGATGTAGGAATTTAAGAGGGTTTACTTTAACTTTGTGTTTCATGACCTGAGCTTCAGTTTTTACATCTGATAAGTCAAATCTTACATCCCAGTCCTTCCAGTGTGGAACTGGTCGCTCCTCAGAGGAAGCAAAGCTTCTGCTCATCTCTGTTTGCATTAGGAGGTGTATTGGGTCCAGCAGGGGGCGGTATAACCTGCAGATGGTGCACTCTTAAATTAAGTGTAATTAACCTTGATTTAAGCAGGTAAATAAGATGATTTGCCAAAGGAATGAGTATTTTTACTCTTAAAATAAGATGATTAGATAATATGCACTTAAAATAGGACAATGCAATTGTGTTTTCTGATTTTAAATGTAAATTGTCTTGTTCTATTTGCAAAATATCTCTTTTACCTCCTCAATACAAGAATAAATGCACTTATTTTAAGAAGAAAATTACTTATCTAGATTTTGAACTTTTTAAAGGAAATTCTGACTCCAGTCGGATCGGCCCTCAGCTGCAAATCTCTAGGGAACAGGCTCTAGGGAACAGGCTCTAGGGAACGGGCTCTAGGGAACGGGCTCTAGGGAACAGGCTCTAGGTGCCAGACTCTAGGGAACGGGCTCAAGGGAACAGGCTCTAGGGGCCGGGCTCTAGGGAACAGGCTCAAGGGAACGGGCTCTAGGGAACAGGCTCAAGTGGCCGGGCTCTAGGGAACAGGCTCTAGGGAACGGGCTCTAGGTGCCAGACTCTAGGGAATGGGCTCTAGGGAACGGGCTTTAGGGAACGGGCTCTAGGGAACGGGCTCTAGGGAACGGGCTCTAGGGAACAGGCTCTAGGGAACGGGCTCAAGGGAACAGGCTCTAGGGGCCGGGCTCTAGGGAACAGGCTCTAGGGAACGGGCTCTAGGGAACGGGCTCTAGGGAACAGGCTCTAGGGAACGGGCTCTAGGGAACAGGCTCAAGGGGCCGGGCTCTAGGGAACAGGCTCTAGGGAACGGGCTCTAGGTGCCAGACTCTAGGGAACGGGGTCTAGGGAATGGGCTCTAGGGAACGGGCTCTAGGGAACGGGCTCTAGGGGCCGGGCTTTAGGGAACGGGCTCTAGGGAACGGGCTCTAGGGAACGGGCTCTAGGAAACAGGCTCTAGGGAACGGGCTCCAGGGGCCGAGCTCTAGGGAACAGGCTCTAGGGAACGGGCTCTAGGGGCCGGGCTCTAGGGAACGGGCTCTAGGGAACGGGCTCTAGGGAACCGGCTCAAGGGAACGGGCTCAAGGGGCCGGGCTCTAGGGGCCGGGCTCTAGGGGCCGAGCTCTAGGGAATGGGCTCAAGGGGCCGGGCTCAAGGGAACAGGCTCTAGGGAACGGGCTCAAGGGGCTGGGCTCTAGGGAACAGGCTCTAGGGAACGGGCTCTAGGTGCCAGACTCTAGGGAACGGGGTCTAGGGAATGGGCTCTAGGGAACGGGCTCTAGGGAACGGGCTCTAGGGGTCCGGGCTTTAGGGAACGGGCTCTAGGGAACGGGCTCTAGGGAACAGGCTCTAGGGAACGGGCTCCAGGGGCCGAGCTCTAGGGAACAGGCTCTAGGGAACGGGCTCTAGGGGCCGGGCTCTAGGGAACGGGCTCTAGGGAACGGGCTCTAGGGAACGGGCTCAAGGGGCCAGACTCTAGGGAACGGGCTCAAGGGGCCGGGCTCTAGGGGCCGAGCTCTAGGGAATGGGCTCAAGGGGCCAGACTCTAGGGAACGGGCTCTAGGGAACGGGCTCTAGGGAACAGGCTCTAGGGAACGGGCTCCAGGGGCCGAGCTCTAGGGAACAGGCTCTAGGGAACGGGCTCTAGGGGCCGGGCTCTAGGGAACGGGCTCTAGGGAACGGGCTCTAGGGAACGGGCTCTAGGGAATGGGCTCAAGGGGCCGGGCTCAAGGGAACAGGCTCTAGGTGCCAGACTCTAGGGAACAGGCTCTAGGGAACGGGCTCTAGGTGCCAGACTCTAGGGAACGGGGTCTAGGGAATGGGCTCTAGGGAACGGGCTCTAGGGAACGGGCTCTAGGGGTCCGGGCTTTAGGGAACGGGCTCTAGGGAACGGGCTCTAGGGAACAGGCTCTAGGGAACGGGCTCCAGGGGCCGAGCTCTAGGGAACAGGCTCTAGGGAACGGGCTCTAGGGGCCGGGCTCTAGGGAACGGGCTCTAGGGAACGGGCTCTAGGGAACGGGCTCAAGGGGCTAGACTCTAGGGAACGGGCTCAAGGGGCCGGGCTCTAGGGGCCGAGCTCTAGGGAACGGGCTCAAGGGGCTGGGCTCTAGGGAACAGACTCTAGGGAACGGGCTCTAGGGAACGGGCTCAAGGGGCTGGGCTCTAGGGAACAGGCTCTAGGGAACGGGCTCAAGGGACTGGGCTCTAGGGAACAGGCTCTAGGGAACGGGCTCTAGGGAACGGGCTCTAGGGGCCGAGCTCTAAAGAACAGGCTCTAGGGAACGGGCTCTAGGGAACAGGCTCAAGGGGCTGGGCTCTAGGGAACACGCTCTAGGGAACGGGCTCTAGGGGCCGAGCTCTAGGGGCCGGGCTCTAGGGGCCGGGCTCTAGGGAACGGGCTCTAGGGAACGGGCTTTAGGGAACGGGCTCTAGGTGCCAGACTCTAGGGAACGGGCTCTTTTTCTCTTCTCTGGAAAATGTTTATCAAATATTTATCTTTAGACATCTGAAGATTGACGATTAAAACCTTTTAATGATAAAAAAAGAACGATAATAATAATTTTTACCTTAACTGGAATCCAGCAGAAAGATTTTCTTTTTTTTTTTTTTTAAGCTCTTATTTTGAAAAAGAAAAGTATTATTTAATAAGGCTTAAGTCAGTTATTGCAGCCATTTTCCCTTCTCCTTTGTGCATCATTGTCGCTGCATGTGTTGATGTCGATTACTGAATTTTCTTTTAATGTTTTTCTCTTCAGGTACACTCTTCCCTCCTCCTGCTCATTCTGTATCTGCTTGATCAGAAAAACCTTTTTTACGACTTCATTTCAGCCGCCTGATCCGAACCATCTCCAACAGATGAGAGGAAATTGGTAAAGATCTACAGAAACGCCTGGAGAACCATGGAGAGTCGAGCCTCACTGCAAAAATGATCTAGAAATAAGTGAAAACGTCTTAAATTGAGTGTATTTGCCTTCGATTTGAGCAGGTAGATAAGATGATCTGCCAATGGAATGAGGATATTTTTCTTTTAACATAAGATAATTAGATAATATGCACTAGAAATAAGACAGTGCAATTGTGTTTTCTTATTTTTTATGTAAATTTTATGTAAATTGTCTTGTTCCATAGGCAAAGTGCCTCACTTACCTCCTCAATCCAAGAAAAAAATGACTTATTTTGAGAAAAAAAGGACTTATTATAGAGTTCAATATTTTGCAGCACAAACCCAAGTGTCTCTGTTAAAAGTAAAGTTGCTTCGACATCAAAACGGACATAGACGGGACAGACTAAGACAAAAAACACACTTCTGTTTAGGTACGGTGGTAGGAGGTTCATGCTGTGGGTCGGCTGACTTATGCTACAAAAGCAATCTAGAAATCAACTGTATTTACTCTTAATTTTAGTGGCTGAATAAGATGATGTGCCAATGGAATTATTATTTTTACCCTTAAAATAAGAAAATCAGATAATATGCACTTAAAATAAGACAATGCAATTGTTGTTTTTTCTTGTTTTAAATGTAAAATGTCTTATTCCTTGGCAAAGTGTCTCACTTACCTCCTCAATTCAAGAAAAAACGCATTTATTTTAAGAAAGAAATCACTAATTTAGAAACAAACGGTTAGAATAATGCAAATTAGCTGTTGTGCTAATTCTGGCATATTGACATTGATGCGTTATGCTGACATGTTGATGAATGTGCATTGTCCTAATTCAAATAAATAAAATAAATATGTAAATAAATAATAAAGAAATTCTGCAGCTTCGCCTCACATCGATAACGGGTGGAAACTAAAAGCTGCTGAGGTTCTGACAGGAAAATGATCTCATTCTAATAGATAATAATCAACAGACAAAGCAGGAAAATATTAAGCCTCTTGGACATCTGGGAGTTTAACCCTTTATAGGGCAAGTTAGCGTTTTTGATCACTTGCATACCTCTTACAAATGGAGCCCCCCCTAGCCCTAGCCCCCCTAAGCCTCATTAAAAATTACATTTAGATTTATAAACTAAAAAATGTAAGTGCCAGTATCAGCATTACCACAAAAAAATGTCTTTCTTTCACCCTCAGAGTGTTTTTCATGAATTTCTTACAGAAGCACTTTTTTATTTTTCTTATTTTTCTTAATAGATTCGGGCAAGTTGGCGTTTCTTAATATATTGACATTGATTTTTGCCATCAAAATATGCATATTTTTTGAATGTTGCAAAGGTGATAGGGTCTTTTCCTGGATTCCAATAACTCTAACACTACTATAAAGGGTTAAAATGTGTAATAATTAATAACGTTAAAAATAAAAAACATTTTATTTACCAAATTCTTGTTACCATTATTATTAGAATCTAAAGGAGGAACTTTTTAAATAAATGACTCTGACATAAAAAGCCCAGAATGAGTGGATCTACAAACTTACCTGCTTCTATAATAACAGGAAAGTTTTCACGGTGCTGAAAATAAAAGCGAATCTCTGGGAGGTGACTAATAACTGGGTGTAAGGAAATAGGGCATCCCAACCGGGCTGATGAATGCCAGCCTGTTATCTGTCCGCAGCGTGTTGAGCAATAGCCAGGCTTTGTTCTGGACACCCTCCTTAAAGACAGGCGGATTCTATGTGGCGCATCACATCTAAACGCATCACGCTGCTATCAAAACGCCACATTAGGCAACAGGGCTGCGATACTGACATAATATCAAGTCCATAATAATCGCAAGGTGTGGGATAGTGAGGGCAGTTAATAAAGAGGCGATAAGAGGAGCTGTTTCAGGTCTGCTGCGAAGGCGTGGGGCTGTGCGTAACATGGGTTTGATAAGGAAGGGGTCACAACACCTATCGCAGTTTATGGCTGGCAGGCAGAGGCAGATGGAGCCACTATCAAATGTCACCCATGCTTGTGGCTGTAGATGGGAAAAAAGGTATTTCAGGTGGCTGACAGGCAGGGTGCAGCAGCATGACTGCAGTTCTCTCACACCTTTTTAATCTCATCATTAAATAACTGGCTGACATAATCGGAGTAATTCTGAAACTCCTGCAAACATTAGTTGGATTAGAGAACAGAAAATCCTCCTTGTCGTACCGGCGGTGGAAAGGAAGCGGGCCCCTCCTCTGCAGAGGAGCCCGTCCAGCTGGGCGGCCCTTCAGCCGAGGAGGCAGAAAAACAGATAAATAAAAGGTGGACACACCCAGAGGACACATCAGCAAACAATATGTTCTTCTGACAGACAGACAGACAGACAGACAGACACACATGGGATTCAGAGGAGGCAGAAAAACCTTTTTTTTTTCCCACCCTGATCCTAAATGAGACGCTCCAAAGTTAAACGGAAAAAAAAAGGAAAAACTCTCTTCTGACGGGAGCAAAACCTCAAAACGAAGCAAAAAGCAGATCATTCAGATCAGCTCCCACGGCCCTGCAGTCCCTCTCTGAAGCATGCAGCAAGCAAAGACCAGCACACACACGCGCTCAGGAGACGCTGGGCACTTCTAACGCTACAGAAGGAAGAACTGACCTCTGACCCCCCCCACACTCTGCCTCCCCTGCTGCTAACAAACACTCCTGCCGTCGGGATGCAAACCAGGTAGAGATTATTAGAGCTGATAGCAGGGAAGGGGGAGGCGTCACATCTAGGGAAATTTCCTGAGATACAGCCTGTCTTCCCTGTTCCACATCAGGGTTTATTGCAGCGCTATCAGGCTATTGGTTAATGCAGCACAGATAAAAGAATGACAGCTCTATTAGGAGCTCTGTGGTCTAATCCTGCAGAGAAATAGGATGACATAGGACCCCCCCACCACCACCAGCAGCACCACTCTGCTCTTAGCAAAGCCATGATTTGAATATTTCCAGCATGCAGGAAGACCAGAGGGACTCCAACTCTTAACTTTTGGCTTCTTTACTTCAGGAGAAGTATTTCTGTTAATTGATTTCTCTGGCAGAATTTAAAAAAAATGTTGATGCTCATCTAGAAAAGGGCAGTTTAACTTCCTCAGCTTTAGTCTACATATTATCAGAGGAGTCGGATGGAGGCTGTTAATCAATGATTTGGATGAAAACAAAAGGATCCACCAAGAAGACGAGGTTTGCTTTGGTTTGACCCATGGAGGAGGAATGTGGATGATCAGGAGGAGGGGTCGGATCTGGACGTGGGGAATTCAGGAGGAGCTGGCTCTCTGGTTTGATCAGGCGGACGTGGCCTGAGGATGCACAGACAGCAGAAACGACTGGAGGGTCATTCTGCAGCGACCCGGCTCCAGCATGACCCAAACCTTTTTAATGCTCTCCGTCCTCCACAGGTTAAAATACAGAAAATAACCATAACGAAGAAAAAGGCGGCAGCAAAAAGGTGTTAAAGTTGGCAAAATATCATGTGAATGTGCAAAGAATCAAAGGGACGTCTACATTTCATACAGATGTCCTAAGATTACATGTTTAAGTGCAATTAAGATAATCATTAAAACCAGGATTTATTTCATAAAATGAACCAAAAAGCAGAAAATCATGCTGTCTACATGCAGCAGGATGAGATGAGTAATATAGCTCCACCAATCAGCAGCAAACTGATGCTTCTGGAGCTGCACGTCACATCAGATCAGAAATCAATGCAAACAATGTCCCAATAAAAAAGGGGAATGTCATTATTATTATTATCATGTCACGCATTCCTAATCTGGTGCAGCTTCGTGTTACCAAACAGGGCAGCTCTGTTCTTCACTGGTAATAAAGCCTCGGCTGTAAATGTCTGATTAATTACAGGGAAACAAAACACTCTTCATCGATTATTTCAACTTAATCTGCAGCTAGAAGTATTTTAGGAAACATGAAGAGCAAATGAAAAAGGGGCCTAATAAGGGTCCCAAGCATCACCTTTTATTTTTCTCATCTTTTCTAGTTTATAAATGTTTCATTGATTAAGCAGTCGGGGTCTTAATGATGACTCCCTTCACATCAGCAGAGATTTTCATACCGAATGGGTCCGAATTTAAAGTATCGGTGAAAACATTGTCAGAAGCTCTCTGTCTTTGGCCCCTGGGGGCCACAGAACCTGGATAACAGAGAGAAATGCTGGCTTTTATGCCAAGCTTGACATGAAAATCGACTTTTTTACGTGGAGCATGTTAGAGGAAGCACGCAAAACGTCAAGGACAGAAGAGAATGATCAATTTTACAGAAACTACTATTAAATATATTGTTTTTTATTCAATAGTAGATAACAAATTCAGAGAAGCTAAACCATAGCGGCTCTAATTTTAATCCAAACTCCTAAACTAGAAGCTTGATTTGTTGATCAGTTGGGCTGCTTTTTAAAAAAAATAAATCAAATGAAACCGAGTCCAGTTGGCTTAAATGAAAGCTGCATAATTAAAGCGTTATTACTTCCCTAAATGCACATTATTTCCCCTCATCCATAGAAGACATTTAAATCAAACTAAATGTACAAACTGCATTAACTGAGATCCACAGAACAACTGGTGTCTGTTTAAAAAAGAAGAACAAATCTGTAACTGACTCCTCATTAATAACCACAATGGCAGCACACTGTAAAAAATAAAGATGTATATGTAGGTATTAAGCCTTTTAATTAAGATGTTAATTTGTTAATTAAGAGCAGTTAAGAAACATTTAGATTTTTGTAAATAAATAATATTTTTTTCTGGTTTCCAGGAGGGGAAATAAACATGGAGGCTGATGGTTTGTGTTCTGTTTGCATCTGCAGCTCTGGAGTCTTTTCTCCTTCAGGCCTAAAGAGTCAAACATCTTCATCAGAGAGGAGGAAAAAAAAACATTTATAATCGATTATTGTTCTAGGAACATTAATCTCAAACTAATTCTGTTTGTTTTTAACAGGAGGAACAAACGCAGCCAAGTCGTTTTATTTAGAATTTAACTCACTTAGATCAGTAACTAGATTTAGGTTGGAAATTAACTGCTTTGTGTCTCATTAAACTTCCCGGCTGTAATGTTTTATAAGAGGTCAGAAAATCAGCAAAAAAGTTTTATGGTAAGTTGATGTCTGTTAAGGACAAATAATCAAATGAAATATTTTGCATTAAGAGGAAGAAAAGGATGGAGGATAAAATGGTCTGTAAACTGTGAGCTGATCGGTTTGGTTGATTTGGGAGCTGATTGATCCTCCCAGGCTGAGCAGGAGTTCACACGGAGCGCATCGCTCCGGATCCGATCCGGCTGCCTTCATGGAGGATGAAAAAATAAATAAAATAACAAGAAATCAGAGTCAGAACAGAGTCCGGATGGTCCAGCAGCGATAGGAACCCGCCACCACACAGGGGCCCCCAGGGGCCCGGCTATCCTGCTGCGCCATCCCGGCGCACCGGACCGAAACCATCCGGTTCGCTGCGCGGTTGGAGCCGAATTTCGCTTTTAACAGCAGAGAAGACATAAAGCCAGAGAAAAAAGAGGAATAAAAAAACTTTGCCGAAGATCCATGAAGCTTCTGCTCTAACTGAGATTCACACAAAAAATAAAAAATATAAAACTTTCCTGCACAGTAAACAAAAAAAAATTAAATACAAGTTTAAAGCAGGAGCAGTCGGGTTTTTATTTCTAATAAATGCATTTTTTTTATTCAATCTGAGCTGCAGGTAAAGTTTTGGATCAGCAGAGCTGCTCCATTTGGGGCCTTCAGCTTCACTCCGCCGCTTCTCTCCACATTCCTCCTGCTTCTTTCTTCCCTCCCTCCGCCGCTCTTCCAGCTCTCCTATCAGGTCTGCATCTTTCTCTAAAATATTTCATTTTTGTTTTTCTAGCTGGTTCCTCAGAGTAGATCTAATTAAGAAATTATACCAAGAAAAAAAACAAAACAAAAAAAAGAAAAACTGCGCACAGTAATAATTGACTTTTCTCGCAGTAATCGGTCATTAATTGTTTTTTCTTGTGGAGTTAAAACGTGACGAAGTGACCCACGGATTAAGACGGATTGTAATTTTATCCAAAACCAGTGTTAAAAATTTATATATATATATATATATATATATATATATATATATATATATATATATATATATATATATATATATATTCTATATATATATATATACATATATATATATAGTTCTATATATATATATATATATATATATATATATATATATATATATATATATAGAACTATATATATTCTATATATAGAAATATTACTCGATAAAATAAATTATGTCTAATTAAAAAACAAATTCCAGCAGGAATTATGCTGAATTATCAAATAACTGCAGGTTTACCTGTGAGTTTTACTGAGGTATCTTATTTATATATATTAGAGGATTTTTTCATTCTAACGACAAATTAAAAGTAGCCTATTAAAAAAGAGAGGAAGATGATGAGGATGATGAAGAGGTCTTCATTCCTGCTCTCTTTATTTACAGGTATCCCTTCTGCCAGGTGTCCAGTGTGTGTGTGTGTGTGTGTGTGTGTGTGTGAGGGTGTGTGAGGGTGTCCTGGGTGGGTGTGTGTGTGTGTGGGTGGAGGTGCCCGGGCTTCACTCACTGTTCACGGCGTGTCTGTAGCGCTGCTGCCCGCCGAAGAGGCTCTGTCCATTGATCAGCAGTAGTGAATCCAGGGCTGGACCTTGGTTTGGGTCCGGGTCCTGCTGCTGTCGGACCAGATCTGAACTCGGAGCCGAAGATCCGGAGCGAAATGGAAAAAAACTTCTCAGTTTGTTTCTGTGCGGGTCGTGCGCAGAGCGGCGCGGCGTGCGTAAAGCTACGGCGGCCGGATGAGGAGCGTTCAGCAGCGGCTGCGGGGCTGATCCGCGGACCGGACAGTGAGCGCAGCGTCCTGGATGCTTCTCCTTCACTTTTTTTTTTTTTTTCCTTTCCTCCTCGCTGCTCCTCTGCGCGTCTCCAAACTGCTCCGGATCTGGAATCACGTCTTCATCCTCGAAAGGAAAAAGAGAGAAAAGAGGCAAGAGGCGCAAAAAAAGGAGGAAGGAAAAAAAAACGCCGTCAGTCCGAGATGAAAAAATAAACCCAAACCTGAGTGAAAAGTAAAAACAGCAGCGACTGAGTTCCAGTTGTGCAGCGGCGCAGAGGAGCTCTCTCTAATCACTCTGTCACTTCCAATCGTCCCTGCGCTGACGGCTGATAGAGGGAGGAGAGAGGGGAGGAGAGACAGGGAGGGAGGGAGGGCGGGGGCCACGGCTGGGCTCTGGGGGCAGGATCTCTACTGGAAGTGACCAGAGGAACTCTGCTGATCCGGATCAGGAAAAGGTAGCGCGGCCCGAGGCATAAGCAAAGAGCGCAGCTGCTGTAGACCAGCAGGCCAGCAAAATTATTATTCCTGACCTTTTATGCATTTTTTTTATATTCCTTTAAAAGAAAAGCAGCTTAAGGGAGACAAAAAGAATCCTCTGACTGGAGCTAGATATCCAATAAACGTCAAACATTCTATTCAGTTTATTTCTATAGCTCCAATTCACATCATGTCATCTCAAGGCACTTTCCAGTGCACCAGATCATCCAGTCAGATTTTTCTATCTAAGGAAAACCAGCTGATTACATCGACTAATTGACTCTTCAGCAATCCCTCACACTAAGCATGCTTGTAGCGACAGTGGGAAGGAAAAACTTCCTTTTAACAGAAAGAAACCTCCAGCAGAACCCAAAAATGTTTTCATACTCTCAGCACCTTGAACAGAGGTGGGCAATTCCACTTCCTGGGGGGCCGCTATCCTGCAGCTTTTACAGCCATCCTTGGTCCAACACCGCTCAATTAACCTCCTCAGTAAGCAGTCAGTTCCTCCATAGTCCTCTCAATCATCTAATTACTTGATTCAGGTGTTGAACCAACAGCAGGATAGCGGCCCTCTGGAACTGGGATTGCCCACTCCTGATCTTGATTAATGAAATGATAAATTATTAACCTTTCTCTCCTGATAATTAATCCAGTCTGAGATTAAATTAGAATTTGAGCTTCTTAAAATGAGGCTGAACATCCTCTGCTGCCCTCTGCTGGCTGGGAGTATCATAGCGGCCGGTTCTGGAGACTGAGGACAGGATGGACATTTTCTTGAAGAATTTAAATTTTTTCATCTAAAAAATAGTAAGCATTTATCATTTCTAGTTTAAGCTATTCTATGGATGCTTGAGTTTAAATAACATTTGGTTTATTCCAAAATAAATGATGAGTCCCAGCTTCCTGAATTCTGCTGAGTCCGTATTAAAACAACAAACTGCTACTGACCACCAGACCAAAGCAGGGATTTCATGCATTAAATTATCTCTGTTAATTATAAATAAATAAATAAATTTAAAAAATCTAAATCTAGATAAGTCATTTTTTCCTTTAATAAGTGCATTTGTTCTCGAATTGAGGAGGTAGGTGAGACCCTTTGCCAATGGACCAAGACAATTGACATTTAAAATAAGAAAAAAACAATTGCATTTCAAGTGCATATTTTATTTAAAGAGTAAAAATACCCATTCCATTAAAAATTATCCTATTTACCAGCTTAAATTTTGGGTTAATTCATTTAATTTAAGAAATGTTGACTTATTTCTAGCTAATTTTTGCAGTGCAGGCCTGTTTATCTCCTGCAACCATCCAGCAGATACTCTGACATTACACTGCAAAAACAATCTAGAAAAAATAACTAAAGATATCTTAAATTTTGTGTTTTTACTCTTAATTTGAGCAGGTAAATAAGATTATTTCCCATTGGAATCAGTATTTTACTCCTAAAATAAGAGAATTAGATAATATGCACAATAAATGAGACAATGTAATTGTTTTCATCTTATTGTAAACTGTCTTGTTCTATAGGCAGTGTCTCACTTTCCTCCTCAATTTAAGAAAAACAGCATTTAATTTAAGAAGCAATGAATTATTTAGATTTATTTTTTTTGCAGCGTAGGGAGGAAACAAACCTCTTGGTCTAAAGCAGGAAGTTTATCAGGCTGATATCTGAGCTGCAGCTTCTTTCAGTCTCATCCTACAGGAACAAACTGAAGTCAATGTTAATAAGTAGCCTAATAATAAGTGTGGGACGAGCATAGGTGTGTGCTCATCAGATGCGCTCTTGTGTTAATCATAAACCTGGGAGGTGATAGACAGATGTCACAGCGCTGTGTCTAATAGATAAGGAAGCTATAGAGGAGGTCAAATGTCACCCAGGGTTGCTGCAGGGAGTGTCTTCCCAGAGCAAAACACTTTGTCATTTATCACGACTTTGCACAAAGAAGAAGTTGACTTTTGCAGGAAATGTTTACAGGTTTGAATCCAACCAACAGGGCGGCCATGAATGGAGCTCTTTTAGGGCTCATGTTCGTGTAAAGGCAGAGGTGTCCTACATTATCTGAGATCCTGTACAACATTTGATGTTGGAGTCAAATAGGCCTATCGTCGCCTTGGCAACCAAAGGGGAGGGAGGCCATTTGGAGGCCAGTAATGAACCTAAGGCTGCATTTGCTGCTATGATGGAAGTTAAATGTAATAATGAAAATCTGCATCTGTTTATTAAAGCAACTTTTGTTTAAAAATTATTTATTAGCAGCAACTAAATGTGAATAAAACACAAAAAGATAAAAGGACTGAAAGATAATCAGGTAAAAAAAAAACACTTTCAACAAATAAATGTTATATAAACTCATTCAAAACTGGATTTATAAATAATTTTTTTAGTTTACTTGTATCTGTTGCTTCGCTTTATTTATTATATTAAAACGTGTTTTAATATATTAAAACACATCAGCAGCAAACAGGCTGTAAAGCATTAAAAATGAGAAAAGTCTTATTGGTTTTAAAAGTTTTTGAAACGAGTTACAGGAAACATTAATTGGTTTGACTTTTATAGGATCGGTTTATTAAAATGTTCTGTGATGAAAGGTAAAATTAAAAGCGATCAGTTACTGAAAGTCTGGAGCAAAAACTTTCTGGATTCAAACCAGTTTGTCATCGATTTTAAATTCAATAAAAGAACACAGCAAATATGAAAGCTACTTCTTTCTCCACCATCTTAAAGATTAATATAGAATTTATATTCTTGAATAATCTTTGCTCCCTTGGACGCCCCCTACTGGACTGGGGGAGCTTAAAGCAGCCCAGTTTGGCTCTGCCTTGGGCCGGCTGCTCCTATAGAGCCCGCGTGGAGTCACGGTGAATAAAAGCAAATAGAAAAACCTTCTTATAATAAAAAAATGAAGTAGAAAAAAACACAACAACCGTCCAAACTCCAGCGGGGTTTCCACGGCGCTCTATGGCTGCGTGGGCGCCGCACGGAGTGCGGGTCACGCACAGAGGACACGCGGGCCTGAGCGCCGCAACATGAATTATTCAGCTTCATCTGCGAAAGATGAAAAGGCGGAAATGATTTTCACTCTAAATTCATCTATACATTTATTTTAATGATTAAAACTTCAACAGGGAGGTTTTGGTTCAATATAAAAAAAAAAAAAAAAAAAAAAAACAGAAAAAATATCAGGATTAGGCTAATTTGACCCTGTGGAAACGCAGATTATTCCGGATTATATTTTAGATTTAACTGTGCAATAAATACAATTTTTTTTTATTATGACGCAAACAGTAATTTAACATCTTATATATTTATCTTCACAAACCAAGTATTTACTTTATTATAACTACATCTGTTAGCAGCACAGACAGCAGAGGTCCAGGTAAAATTAATCTGAAGGTAAAACGTGTCCAATCCACTCAGATTAGGTGAAATAATGGAGTGAAATATTTTGGGCAAAGATCAAAGGCTTCCAGTTGGTTCAGTTTAATCTAGAGGCTGTTTTTTTTTTTTTTTTTTTTTTTTTTGCGTGAAAACAGAAATGATTCCGTTGCGCATAAAAATTCGCTGTAAGTTATTGAAACCTTTTATTTTCCACTTCTTTTTTCTGCAGATCGAGTCAAACAAGCAGGTCAATTCAGACAGCAGGATCAAATATTGATCTCTGAAATAAACAGGCTGCGTGGAAGATTCTGCAGCAGCAATGATGCCAAAGATCGGGGGCTCGTTAATGCGTGGAGGAACACGCGTGTGGCGCAGGTCAGGCCTCCGCTGAGAGGATAAACAGAAAAATAACAGGATTTTATTTAAAAAGAGCGAATTAATTGGGGGGAAAAAGTGATTTTCCACAGAGCAGACCTTCGGCACAAAGTTCATTTAAAATTCAACAAGTCAGCAGGATCATTTGGAGAAGAATGCGTCTGGGTTGGATCAGGCAAAATGAAGCGTTAAGAACGACGCGCAATAAGTTCCAGCCTGCAGCTGAACTGATGCAGAATTAATTATTCTTTAAACAATTAATGACAGAGTTTCATATATTCCTTTTTTTTCTGCAGCTCCTCTGATTGCAGCGCATGGCTCCGGCTCGGTGTCTCTGCACCTGGTTGGATGGAGCGGGTCTGGAGGCATCATCTGTGCAAACAGCGCGGCTGTGTGGTGAACACGGAGAGGCTGAGGCGCTCCTCATCCACTCAGAGTGGGACCAGAAGGACGAGCTCGATCCTCAGGGTGGATCTAAACGGTCAGGATCCCAGTGTGAGATGGAAACACTGCGGTTCTGTCACCTCAGCGCGCATAAGCGAAATAAAGCAGCAAAAACCAAACGAATAATAAAAAATAATAATAAAAGGTCCAGTATTTTTTTTTTATAATAATAATATAACAGGAAACTTATTTTTAAATTACATTTAAGGAACCAGAAAGACGTTTTACTTCATACTTAATTTGTTCCAATGCTTCTGAGGACTTTAATGCTCCCAGGAATAAAATGGAGACTTTTTATTTCCTTTGAAAATAATCCTTCCTGATGGTGGGAAAAGATCAAATCCAGTCCAGCCCTGTTATATCTGTAACATCTCCAACCAGATCACCATAAAACTGCGAGTTCGAGGCTCCTGTTCATCCATAAAACCCAGAAGATCAAGAAAAAGACGAGAAAACTGATCAGAAACAGAAATAAGATCATCATTAAAATCCAGAAAAAAAATGGCGGAGTAGCGTTTCCACATTTTATTCTTTTTTTTCCTTAAGAAAATGTTTTGGCTTAACTTCGAATTGACAGAATATTTTCAGTCGATTTTGATCTTTTTAGAGGAGAATCTCAGATTTTCTGCATCTGAGGAAAACTTTAATAAGAGGAAAAGTTCCTGTTATTATTATTATTATTATTATTATTATTATTATTATTATTATTATTATTATTATTATTATTATTATCTTAGATTGCGCAGAATGATGCCGCATCTTTCTGCGCGTTTTTACAGCGTTTGAGAATAAAGGATGTTTTTGTGAAAAAGAGAATAAAAATATTTCATAAAAATAAATAAATAAAATGTTATTTCCTCTCAGAGGGAATAAAGGAACTAAGAGGATCTGATCTACATGGTCAGATATCTGCTGCCCCACGCAGAGCAGGGCTCCCGCGTGTCTGTGGGCTTGCGTGGGCTCCCGTGGCGCTGATGGCCCAGAAATGGGTCCGAATGGCTTGTTTTGAAAGGATGGATCTCGTTTCCGCGAAGCATTAATTTGTCTTTAATTTGTCACTTTCGGGCCGCCCGCTAATTGCTTCCATGCAGAGGTCAGGACTCCCGGCTCCATTAGAGCTGCTCAGCAACATTTTTCACTGAGGGGCCGAACCCACGCAGCCCGCAGCGCCACGGCCCACTTCACGAACCCCTGGCATTTAAATCTACCTACAGAAAATCACATTATTATTATTATTATTATTATTATTATTATTATTATTACATACCTGATTAATGAGTTGCTTAAAATAATTTACTTATTTTAAACATTAAAACAACTTATTGTGAACCTTGATTGCAATTAAAAGCGTGATATTTTAATTATAAATTGTTTAAAAGCTAATATTTTGTTGATCATAAATTTGAAACTGTATTTTATTTCTCAGAAACATTTAATAAGGACATATAAAATAACATTAGAGCTTAATTATGAATTTAAGTTTTGTTTTTTGGGAGTAAAACTAAATGAAAGAAAATAATTTCCAGGTTTTTAAATAAATATTATTATTATATCATATCATCATTTTTTCTTTTATTTATGCAGCCATTATCATAACTAATTTATATATTATAGCCCTATATATATATATATATATATATATATATATATATATATATATATATATATATATATATATATATATATATATATATATATATATATATATATATATTTATTTATTGGAAATGATGGTCTTTAAGTGTTTCTCTGTATTTTACAGCAGAAAAGTTTCCCCTGTCTCAGCCAGGATGAGGCTCTAAATAGTTGACAGCTACGGTTTAACTGACCCTAAAAGCTTTAAGATCATTTTCATGACAAAACAAGTCCGAAGGTTTAAAAAGCCTCCCTTCAGGGTGGATTTTTCAGCTCAACATTTCTGCTTGTCTCCAATTATTAGAAGTGACTCCTAATGACTTCATTTTCTGCAGGGGAAGCGGGTCGGAGCTGAAAGCCGGGGAGGTTCTGGTGTTTCAGAGTCCAAACACACATGAGGGCAGACAGCAGCTATCTGTGCTTCTCTTCCAGCTCTGATCTGCCACGCAGAGGATTGTTTTGCTTTCAGTAAAAGCTCTCGCTGGCCTCTTTTCCACCCAATAATAAGTTCTTACCTGAAATCAAATCCGCCTGCTAACCGAGGAGGTGGGCGAGCAGGAGGAGGGGGGTCAGCTCTAAACGTCAGCACTCTGCACTATGTCATCCAGCTCAAGTATTTGACAGCTGGAATTATCTGTAAATACTTCATTAAACTGTGTATGACCCCCCCCCCCCCCCCCCCCCCCCCCCCCCCACCCCCCCCCCTCCCAGCACCCCCTCCTCTCTGCCCTATAGTCCACTACAAAATGATAACATAAACAAAAAGAAAAGAAATTCAATTCTCATTTGGGGAGGGGAGGGGGGGCATGATCAACAAAACGGTGGAGGTCTCTGTAATGAAGTTTAGAGTGTGTGTTCAGTGTTTGGAGCTCAGCGTTTACTCAACTGGGCCAGACGCTGAGCTGGTTCTGTCCCTGAGAAACCAGACACCTCCACTGGAGAACAGCACAGTCATGTGACCCAATAGGGATCCATTTGGTTCATTATTCTCACTCTGATCCTGCATATCCAGTCCAACCTCTAAGCTCAGCCGGCGGCGTCGCTTACCTCAGATCCTCAGGCCAGGAGCCGGCTGACGGCAGCAGAGAAATCAAATCCGTGGAGGTACGACGTTAAGGCGTATCCAGCCGGAGGTCATAGGTCACCCTGCAGGCCGCAGCTCTGAAGATCGGCCGCTTCTCAGGTCGTCTCCGGCTTCTTTCTGCCGGGATGCAGACGAGCAGCCTTGTGGCCTGACCGGGGGCGCGGGAGGATTTCACTCTGCAGGTTCTGCCTGATTGGGCGGAGCCCTTCATTCAAAATAAATGTCAATCATTTACCCCTTTGATTTCTCCAGGGGAAGTCAATGATTGAAAACACATATTGAGGGACACCCATGATGGCAAGTGTGTGTGTGGGGGTGTGTGTGAGACTGTTCAGTGACTGTCGGAGCGATAGCGATCTGGCTGACTGTGAGGAGGGTGCGGGGTCAGAGGTGACCTCAGCGCTGTGATCTTGTGTTTGTTGTTGCTTTGCTGCCCTTAGATGGGTTAACATAGCACACACTGCATCAGCTGCTTGGTGCACTTCCTCTCTAACGCACACACACACACACACACACACACGCCGGCTGGTCTGGAGAGGCGTCTGAGGGTCACTTCCACGTGTGTTGATGGGGGCCCTGAGCGAGCCAATCTAAACTGGTGAAATGTTATATCCCAGCACTGGGAGGACGGGAGCTGCTCACTTCCCTCATGTGGCGACGGACATTTACCTGTCTGACTGAACCAGTGAGGGTTACAGGTCACCTGGGGCGGATTTAGGAAATTTGGGCCCTAAAGACAGGCAGGGGGCCCTCTGAATTGAAAAGACAACACATAAAACAGCCCCATTCTACAGATAGAGAAATGTTAATAGAATAGACATCCATTATCTGTTCTAGGTTCTGTCCCTCTCTTCTTGTCCCTTTTCTTCTTGTTTTCCTCTCTATGTTTTGTACTCAGCTGACTTTTCATGCCGTCTCTAAAGGAATGAAAGATTTTTTCCAAGCACTAAGCTCACTTAGCTGATTGCTCCTTCCTGTGTTTCCAAAAAGGCCAAAGTAAATAACCCAGTCCTTCTTTTCACTGTAGACAAGCCATGATCTGCTTATCTGTTCTCCATTTTTCATTTGGATGAAATAATAGCTGCATGAATCATGACAGCAGACAAGATAGAGGAGAGCAGGAGGCGGGGTTACCAATCTACTCGCTCTGGAGAGCAGAGTTCGCTGCTTTTAGATGTTGTCTCCAAAGTCTCCAGTAGCAGAAAAAAGTCTCTAGATTTGGCGCTAGGAGCTTTTTAGAAATCAAAGTGCTAGAGGGGTCTGAAAAGTGGCTGAGACACACTTAATATTATCAGCGTTCTGATGGCATTTTAGCAAAAGGATCTTTATCAAAAACTTAATGTGTACAAATAAGGAATAGTTTTATTAACCATACATGTAAAATTTGTTTAACAGGCAATTTGCCTCATGGTAAATCCCCCCCCTGCAGGTTAGGAAGCTCCACATTTTCTTTGAAATCACAGAATGTTGTGCGGATGAAGACATTTTCAAGATATCATGCAGGTTAGAACTCACTTAAAAAAAATCCACTTTATTTTGTCTTAAAACAGCCTAATAAAATAATTAGATGTCACCTTTACAGGGACCAGAAGAGGGGCCAGAACTTCTGGAGGGGCAGAGGCCCCTGGTGGCCCCCCGTCTGAAACCGCCCATGGTTTAAAAACTTTTAAGAAAATCCATCTACATTAGCTGCTGTTCAACCGCTCAGGGCAGCACTGAGCTGGATTTCAAAATAAGATTCCAGAATTAACTAAATTTCACTTGATAATATATATATATATATATATATATATATATATATATATATATATATATATATATATATATATATATATATATATATATATATATATATATATATATATATATATATATATATATATATATATATATATATCCAATCCAATCCACTTTATTTATATAGCACGATTTAAATAAACACAAGGTTGCCAAAGTGCTGCACAAAAAGATAAAATAACTAAAATAAATAAAAGTAAATAAAATAAAATAAAAGCACTGCCCGCACAGGATAAAAATATGCATGTGTATACATAAAATCAAAATGTATATATATATATATATATATATATATATATATATATATATATATATATATATATATATATATATATATATATATATATATATAATCAAGTAAAATTTAGTTGATTCTGGAATGTTATTTTGAAATCCAGCTCAGTGCTGCCCTGAGCGGTTGAACAGCAGCTAATGTAGATGGATTTTCTTAAAAGTTTTTAAACCATGGGCGGTATCAGACGGGGGGCCACCAGGGGCCTCTGCTCCTCTAGAACTTCTCCTGGCCCCTCTTCTGGCCCCTGTAAAGGTGACATATAATTAGTTTCTTAGGCTCTGGAACAGAAACAAGGATTTATTGGGTCCTTTAACCATTTCGATGAATTAACCAGATGAACATTTACGGTGATTTATAAATGACGCTATCAGACATTTAGCTTTAGCTTTATCAGGATAGATTCACCGTTTCTATATCAGAGGTCTGCAACCTGCAGCTAAAGAGCTGAAATAGACTCTTTGTTTCTGTGGATCGATCTATTACCCCACACAACTGAAATACAGATAAACAGCTGACTGCTCTGAATGAACATGTCTGATGATGATATCAGACGAGCAATAAAATGGAAAGAACACATCAGTTTATGAAGATATTAAAAGCTTAGCATGCTTTAATGGTTAATGATAGCTCGAGGTAAGGTGAGTGAGTGAGGTAAGTGACGTGACACTGGGTGCACACGCACAGCTCGAACACAGCGTGGTCCCTTTTCCTTCTTCAGCAGAGCTGGGTTTAGCTCACAGCTTGACTCCATTTTTAGTGGAACAGAGAAGTTAGTGTGCACGGTGAGAACCTGTGGAGGCAGCCATAACCGAACTCGAGCCCAGATATCCGAACTATCAATCTTTGCTCCCATGTTCGTCTTTAAAACAACACTGACCCAAGTGTTAGCTTCATTTGAGATATATTAAAGGAAAAGTCCAGTCAAACTCAGAATTCAAACTTCTGAAAGTACTTTAACTATGAAATTATTACATACTGTCAAATAAACGATAAGTGTTTTTAATTCAGAGTCATTTTCATTTGAATGTGCTTTACTGGAGGCATCCATGTTTGCCAAAGAACACTACTGCTACCTGAGATGGCAAAAGTACTCACTTTCCGTACTTGAGTAAAAGTACAGATACTTGTGTTAAAAAATACTCTGGTAAAAGTGGAAGTACTGATTAAACTTCTTTACTCAAGTAAAAGTAACAAAGTACAGGCTTGTAAATTTACTTAGAGTATAAAAGTAAAAGTAGAAACCACTTTTTTCATGCCGTTGCCTACATTTTAAATGGATGTCTGCCAATAGGACTAGATCTCCGTTGTGTTCATTTTCAATCATCTCGTCGTCCATGCTACTATGCTAACGCCACCGCCACCAAGCTGCAATGATTTGCCGCCAATGAATACCGCCGAATCTGTCGATTCATCTTGTAGCGGTGCGTCAAATGCAACGTAGATTCCCATCCAATTAGATTGAATTTGGTATTGATGACGTGAAAAACAATAACGGTAACTCCATTGAAATGATTCAAAACTAAAGTAACGAGCCAATTTTTTAAAATGTAAGGAGTAGAAAGTACAGATATTTGTGTAAAAATGTAAGTAGTAGAAGTAAAAAGTCGCCATATTTGTACTTCGTTACTTCCCATCTCTGACTGCCACTTAGGGTTGCCAACCGTCCCTCGAAAAACAGAATCATTCTTTATTTAGAAATAGAAGTACCCGTCCCGTATTTAGTGGAAAAGGAACGCACTTTGTCCTGTGGGTGTAAAAAATAGTAAAAAGCCAATGGAAAATGAAGAACAAGGGCACCTTAGATACAAAACTTACGGTAAACTAGTTCCAGCGCCCTGTCCTGCATTGTGACCAATGAGCACAACATATATGTAACGATCCAGAATCCCCTCATCCCATTGGTCGAGCCAAGTGTTGCCCACGGAGACGATAGCGGGAGACAACAGAGCAGTATGGGGTGTCACTATCCGATCCGTTCCGGAAGCACGATCCGTTCTTCATGCGCCATCAGCTCATTGGCGAATGCTCATCCAGATATACATCCGGGTCGTCCTCAATTTATTTTGTTAAAAATACCTAAATTCCGTTTTCTCTCCCAAAAATAGTAAACATACTAAAATATAGTGTTAAACGTTTAGAATGCATTTCCTGACAAAAAAAGATGCCTTAAAAGTTTCTGTTTTATCACTCGTCTCTTCCCGACCTGCACCTGAAATGGGATGCTACGCTACTTCCGGTCGCTAACTCCTTCGGCTTTGGATTTAAACATAAATCTAGCCTTTTTTGAGTTGTATGTTTTCTTTTTTTTTTTTTTACCTAATGCTATATAGTGCGTAATCTAAAGAAAGAAACAATTAAAATGCAGATAAACATGGTTTAATCATATTTTGCCGGACTGCTCTGAGCACGTCTGATGACGACGTCAGAGAAGCAGTTTATCGAAGAAAAGCATAAACATTGTCTCACAAATCATAAAATATTCTTTACAGATGTGTATTAGTATTCTTTAGTGGGTTAAGGATAGAAATAAGTATTTTTTGTACCATAATTACATTATTTATAGACACCCGGATATACATCTATTCGCGCAGTGACATGGGGGACGAACGGAGTCATTTAAATGCTAACGCTGCTTTCCTTAGTTCCGTAGTTTACTCTGCAGCACTCACAGACAAACACGTCCTCACTGCTGCAGGAGCTCAGAGGAAATACAAGTGGAAAAATTAGGCTATCGCCACAATATGTGGCATTGAGCTAATGATTTATTTTTTCTGTTTTACAACTGTAGCCTACAGTCAATGCATTTAAAGCACAAATATGTTTACAAGTTTGTACAAGTTTGCAGTTAAAATGTGCACTATTTATTTTTTTATTGTTTTGTATTCATTTTTACAGGTTGAAGTTAAGCAGGAAAGGCTTATGTTTAAGATACAAAGTTTGTTATTTTGTATTAAAGTGAATTGCTGGATAATAATTTGTTGTTCATGTCACTGATAAATATGCATCTAATTCAATGCAGATTTGAGTCAAATAGTAAAAAAAGGAGCGTTGAAGGCAGTCGGGTCAGCTGGAACGCACATGAGGGATTCCCTTTTTTATTTTCAGGGAGTCAGCAACCCTACTGCCACCTACTGGTTAGTGACGTCACGGTGCGGTATCGGCTGTTGATCAAGTCCCAGTGCTGTATCTGGTGTTTGTCACAACGCGCTATTATCCAAGTCATCTTGAAAACATTCTTCTTCCAAATGTTGGCTACATATTACGGGTTTTTTCTCTGGCCAGAAGTTCGATGGCAAATCCTCCCTCTTCAAGTTGGCGATCCAACGACCAACCCGTCCGTGGAGGATCAGGAATCAGAAAGGTGGAATAACTCTTTTTTCACTTTTACCCGATGTATTCCAGCATCCAGCTGCCATGCACGTGGGCATTGTCAGTTTCACTATAGCTCTGGTGAATTTCAATGGTGAAGTCCTCTGGAAATCTTCAATAATTGTTGCTGATTGCAGATGTGTCTAGTAGTTCCCTTTGATTTAGCTTGGAAAGCGGGGAGAACGGCGCTAGGCTTACCGCACCGTGACGTCACTGCTGGAAGATGGCAGGAGGGAGGGGCTAGTACGACGGAGTATTAGGGCCACACATGAAGAGAAACAATATTTTTGCCATGGCGAGATTAAACTCAACATGTCGACTTTAAAGTCGACAAATCGAGATTAAACTCAACATTTCTAGAATAAAGTTGAAATGTCATATTGAGTTTAATCTCGACGTGTCGACTTTAAACTCGCCATTTCGAGAATAAAGTTGATATATCGTGGCGACTTTAATCTCGACATTCCAAAGTTTGGAGAAAAGAGCAACCGCGCTCCACAGCTGCAGTCTGCGTTTTAAGAGTGAAGGTAGTCTTTGATGTGCTGCAACTGTATAATCATCACAGGAAGCGGTGGCCTACCAATAATAACGTAACGTCTTTCCCTATCTCGAAATGGCGAGTTTAAAGTCGACACGTCGAGATTAAACTCAACATGACATTTCAACTTTATTCTCGAAATGTTGAGTTTAATGTCGACTTTAAAGTCGACATATCGAGTTTAATCTCGTCATGGCAAAAATATTTTTTCTCTTCATGTGTGGCCCTAATACTCCGTCGTAGGCTAGTGACTCAGTGATCACAACAAAAATTTTTATTTTATTTATTTTTTTTACAGATTAACGCTAAATTCAATAAATCTCTGCAAATGTATTAGTTTTAGGTATAAATAATGATCCATTGATTATTCTTTGCTGACCGGACTTTTCCTTTAAATTGTTTTTTCAGTTCAAACTTCATTACTTGATGCATAATGTTGCTCTTTGTGGGCTGCTCTTCAAAAACTCAGCCATGCAGCTTGAGAGGCTGGAATCAGTCTGGGTCATGTGATCCAGAGCGCCACCTTACGGCAGTCTGAGCTCCCATTAAACACCAGAGCTAACTAAGCTAAAAGTTAATGTCAGCCAACCTAACGGATCTGATCTGTTTTTGTTTAATCTGGAGGCCTGAATGCGGCCTTGAGTTTAGCAGGAACTCCCAACAGCTGGTTTAAAGTGTCAGCAGCTCAGCAGATTGAGTTTTTCTGGAGAGCCTTGTTATTCCAGCAGAGTTTGGGTTTGCTCACCTGGTTCTGGGTTAAAATGGATCAATCCGCATCCATTCAGGTGATATAACAGCACAGAGTTGGGTTTTCTTTCTAAACCGACATACTGTCAGATTTATAACCTTAAATTTGGTCAATTATTAAAGTTATTATAGAGAGGCTAAGGTAGAATAAGAACTCACCTCTACACATTTTACCTGCTGTTTATTTTTGCGGTACACACGGCCAGTCAAAGATAAAACAAAAACATAATGTTTGAGTTTCTTTTTTTGTTTCAACAGTTAAACCTGAATATTAAAACCGGTCTCAATGCATAACAATGGAAAACTGATTTTTTTCTCCGTCTATATTTGCTTCATGAGTCGTTCTTTACATGGCGTCTAGTTTTAACCACCAAAAGACTTCCACCTCTAATTGATTTATGTTTTGTAATATAGTCAGCTCTCTTTTTTAGACTTTAAATAAAAAAGAAAAATCAATGTTTTAATGTAAATAGCAACATTTTGTCAAATTATTTCTGGCTAAAACTCTTTTTAAATAATCTCGTTCTGACCAGTTCATGGAGAGTTAAAATTGTTTGTTTACTGCTGTTCTAAACTCTCAGACCAGCGTTTCCCATCATGATTGGATTTACTCATTCATTCATTTTCAAACCTGCTTTGACCTTTGCAGGGTCTCTGGGATTCATCCAGCTGTCATCAGGCCAGCAGTGGGTACACCCCACACCGATTTCCAGTCCATCACAGGCCAGACGCAGTGACACACGCAACACAAATAAGCGTACGTGCAGATGTAGCGGAACGCGCCTGCTCCACTTCTCCTGGTCTATTTGCCATTCTGTCGTAGAATCGCTGCTGCTTTGACTCTCCGCTCTTCTGGATTCAGACATCAGACAGATGTTCTCACGATTACTGAAGAACACTACTGATTTAATGTATTCACTGGATTGCTGATAGCCCGAAAAAGTGAAGCCAAAGGCTGCCATGTTGGTACTCCCCACTCCCACAGAGATGCACAGTAAAAATACCTCCCTGCGGAGCATTTGACTGCAAAAACAAACAGTTTGCTGAATGCAGGGAGACGTTCCTCAGGTAATTTCACTGTCACTGGATGAACTAACTGGGAAAATCCATCTATACGCTGATGGATCCTATAGTATAATATGTAGCGTAACATTAGTCTGGCTATCTTAGACATTGACTGAGTCAGCCATTAACATTGGGTTTAACATTAACGTTAAAGTAGAGTAAATAGAAAGTAATTCACTGTGAAATATCAATGTAGTAATTCTTTATTAAGAGGATAATTCATTTTCATCAGAACTCTGGCTGCAGCATTTTGGATCAGCTGAAGGCTTTTAACTACAGTTTGTGGACTTCCTGATAGTAAAGAATTACAATAGTCCAGCCTTGAAGTAACAAATGCATGGACTAGTTTCTCAGCATCACCCCTGGACAGGAGATTTCTAATTCTCAAAATAATCCAGAGTGTGAACAAGGACTTTCTATTGGAGCTGCATTTAAAGAGGCAGCCCCATTTATGAGCAGGTGATCGATATCGGCTGCAAAAGTGAACTTAAATATTCATATTTTCACGTTGAGCAGTGGGATTTAGACATTAAATGAAGACTAATATTGCATTAGGTTTTTATGCTTCATATAAGGCCAAATAAGATATTTGTCCCTCTACTGATTAGAACCCAGTGAGCAACATAGCACCACTTTTACCCGTCAGCTTCCAGCTAAACAGTATTTAAAGTTGAGTCAGTGATTAGCAGCTTAGTTTGACAGCACAGCCTTAGATCCTTCAGGATTTGCTTCACTCCAACCGAACTCCAAATATTTCTGTGATGCAGTGACCACATGAGTGCAATCAGAGCCACATCTGAGAGCAGCGCCAGCAGAGGTATGCTAATGGAGACAGAGGATGGTTCTTTGTGCGTCACACACCTCCTCTGAGTGTGGTGGTCGATGCCCACCCACCTTCTTTAAGTTCAGATTTCAAACACTCTTAATACCCTGTAACACATAGGTTGCCAGGGAAGGTATGTGTGCAGCGCTGGACATGCATGAAACAGGAAAAGATCGACTGTATCCTCTTAATCAGCCGGTATTTATTGTCTGTGGGCGCTTAAAATCAACATGATCAGGATTCAGAGCCATGCCGTGTGGCCTCAAAACTCCTGTTTAAATAATCGCAACACAGATACCAGATAAACATCATAAAAATTCCTCCTTCACAGTCTTGGAGTTCTCACCTAGTCCATCAGTTTGCTTCAGCAGCCTGGATTCAGGTTGCTTTTCCTGATGAGACATTCTATAGAGTGAATTTTGATCCATTATTGTTGCAAGACTGGAAAAAAAACAAACCCAGAAACTGAAATTGTAATTAAAAAATTTTTTTATCTAAAAAAGGTTTTGAACTGTTTCCTCAGACTGAATTTCTTTTGTCATATTTTATTTTTTCAAACTTTCTTTTTATTTCTTTTTTCCAGATGAAGTTGTTGTGATTTTATGTTCTTTTCTATTCCCAGCCTGTTTCTGATACTTTAAGATGTTCATTGCCCTCCCCTGTAGGGGTGGTAAAATATCTTATTTAATCAGAGATTATTTCGGCCGTTATATATTGTTTATGACACACAGTTTATGTTCTAACTGTGTGTTAGAACAATAGATAAAAGAGTGATTCGAGCTCTAATCATGGTCAAATAGTTATTTCTGCACATACATGGAATAAATTCACCACAACTTCTGCTCAAAATATGAGAGTTTATTAACAAAAATCATTCGGCTCCAAGTCAAACATATTTCAGGTTTAACACTCTCAACTAAGACTAGTAAAACTCAACTAAACTAAACTAACTACTATGTACAAAGAGGAAGGGGAAAACGGTTGAAAAACAAATTACAGTTTAAGATGGATTTTGTGTTTGAAACCAAAGTTTATGTGGAATTATTTGGGATATGATCAAATTAGCTTTTGACTAATTTTAAAGAAATTGGAATGTTTTCAGCTGCTGCAGGCGGGCAGACGTTAGCCCCGGCTGTTGCAGACGGGCCGACGTTAGCCCCGGCTGTTGCAGACGGGCCGACGTTAGCCCCGGCTGTTGCAGACGGGCCGACGTTAGCCCCGGCTGTTTCAGACGGGCTGACGTTAGCCCTGGCTGCTGCAGGCGGGCTGACGTTAACCCCGGCTGTTGCAGACGGGCTGACGTTAGCCCCGGCTGTTGCAGACGGGCCGACGTTAGCCCCGGCTGTTTCAGACGGGCTGACGTTAGCCCTGGCTGCTGCAGGCGGGCTGACGTCAACCCTGGCTGCTGCAGGCGGGCTGACGTTAACCCTGGCTGCTGCAGACGGGCCGACGTTAGCCCCGGCTGTTTCAGACGGGCTGACGTTAGCCCTGGCTGCTGCAGGCGGGCTGACGTTAACCCTGGCTGCTGCAGGCGGGCTGACGTTAACCCTGGCTGCTGCAGATGGGCTGACGTTAGCCCCGGCTGTTGCAAACGGGCTAACGTTAGCCCTGGCTGCTGCAGACGGGCTGACGTTAACCCTGGCTGCTGCAGACGGGCCCTGGCTGGCTTTGTGAAGCAGTAAAAGGACTAATACTAAGTGAATCCAGTAGAACTTTTTATTGCCGACCTGGAATGGGTGACAATAGTTGAAGAAACTATTGGCTCTCAAAATGGTATCGGTGCCCTAGTTGTTGGTACTCGCTGATACCACTATTTTAGTCCGGGATCTGGGCCCCTCCCAATACTGGTATCGGTGCAACACTAGTCAAATGCAGAGTTAATTTCTTTGCTCTGTATTTGTGAGCAGCCATGTTGTCGGAACTCACCTGGGAAGACCATTTCTTTTTTCTTTACAACACTTTTTTGCAACACTAGTTACCATATTTGGGCAAAAATGGCCGCTCCCAGAATCAGTTATCACAACAAAAATTATTGTTTTTAATTCTTTGCTGATTAACGCTAAATTCTTTAAATCCCAGAAAAACAAATTCGTTTTAGGTAAATATAAATGATCCATTGATTATTCCTTGATGAGTAGACTTTTCCTTTAAAATGGATTTGCATTTTTTTGTTGCAACAAAAATGGAACAAAATTTACTCCATACAGGGCACCTCACTGCGTCCAGATTCCACAGGAGCTCCCCTTTCTCACATCCCACATCCTCAGTCGGAAAGTCTACATGTGGTTTCATATCTGCACCCACACATGTGCAGATATTGGCCTGCGTGTGTGTGACGTTTTAGCAAATGCTCGAATGAAATAAAAACAAATGGAGATTCTAAGTGAGGTGAACATGACTGATGGAGCTCTGCGCAGGGAACAGAAGCATTAGTGTGTACTCTGAGAGGTCTGGTTTGGCACATGGCTTCTTTATGTGTGTGTGTGTGGGGGTGTAGGAATGATCAGGCAGATGAGGAGTAAGTGAAGATGGGACGTTGCCAGAACCTGCCATGTGTCATTTATTAACAGGGTTCAGTTACAGCGATTTAGATGACAAAGCATCACATTAGAACCACAGATCCAAAACTTTGTGTGTGGGTATAAGGGGAAAGCCAAATACTTGTTCACATTAGCTGAGGTGCCAAAGTCATATCGTGACATTGTTTATTTCGCCCAGTGCTGCTTGTCTTTCATTGCGCTGAGATTATGGAGCATAACTGGGATACTTACAGAATGACTGGTGTGAAACACTTTGGGAACTCAGTGAGTATCAAAACAAAAGTGCAGGGCTGCAGTTGTTTCGACGTCGCTGTTAGTCTGATGGTGATTGCATTGGAAAGGTAACACTGTTTTAGGGTTTTCTTTATTAACTTTATGCTGTAAATTGAATCCGATCTGGTGAAAGTGATATAGAGCAAGAATTAAAAGCAAACAAACCACACAAAAAAAACAAAAAATTTCCACCACAGATATACAGGATAAAAGTAGGACATTCATGAAAATAGGTTTTGATTCAATTTAGAAATGAATTTGGTCATCTGTGTGGGGGGGCAAAGGGTGGAGAAGAGAGAGCCGACACTTTTCTCAAAGCTCAGCCGGCCTGTTTTATCTCAGAGGGAGGAGAGAAAGAGTAAACGGGGTCTTTGTGGGGACAAGGCCAGGCTCATCGACGTGTGGCGAGGAGGAGGAGGAAGGTAAGATGAATCTTTAGCTAGCCTGGGGGTCTGCATGCCCGTTCGTCTGTGCGTCTGTGAAAAGCCCTGCTCCTGGGGCTAACTGATTAGGTCTTAATTTGAGGGGTGGCTCAGGGGAACAGCCCGTGTTTTTGCCCACCGCCTATGAACTTCACAGCTCCAGGGAGGCTGCGGTTGGTGCAACAGGACCCGAGTGAAACAACATGTAGACGAGCTCGCTTATGAAATGATGGATAAGCAGAAGAGGGGATTGTCAGCAGGAAGAAATGGTTTTAAATAAAGCGCCAGAGACATCAGCAATGCTCTCCTTACTATGAAGATACAAACACTGTGGTAGATTGGCTCTTAAACTCACATACCTGGTTATAAAAAGGCCTGTTTATATCTGCTATAGATCACATGACTGTCAACTAAAATGAGTTTAACTTCATAGTAGTAATTTATTTGATTTGAGACTGACCTTAATAACAGACTAACCTTCTCTTTATGTCCCAATAACATTTATTTCTATATAGAAGAACCTCGGTGATGGTATTTATGGATCTAACCACAGAATTCACACCATTGATCAATCAGTTTCATCAGAGAGCCTGGAGAACCATTAAGACGTCTCAGATCTTTGGCTCCAATCTGCTCTGAACCAATCATGGAGAAGCAGAGTTTGGTTCTTATGTTTCACTGATCTGAAATAAACTCAC